>NW_020188562.1:953728-954187 GCF_900000015.1 Plasmopara halstedii
TTCAAAACCCTTCACGGTCAATTTTACGACCGACGAGCCCAGCTTGCGTACACCTTCCGAGTTCAAGATCACTAGGCTCTTCGGGGCTAGGTCCTGCTGACCTCTATCTTCTTGAGGCTCAACAGAACTCAGTTCTTTCCCAGTAGGCCGCCCCGCGCCTACTGGGTGTTGTCGTTTTCCCGCGAGAAACCAGATTGGTTAGAAGCGGGATGTCGCTTCGATGAGCCTTGACGCGCCTTGTGCCGGGGACAACCAGTCCAGAAGTGACGTGTGTCTCCACAGACAAATCACCGTCGGGTATCCGAACGCTGCCCGGAAGCTCAAAGCTCTCCCCTCTCGTCCTCGGCATAGCTTAGATCCATCAGTTCAGGCCCGCTCGACGAGCTGCTAGAGTGTGCATTTCAATCAAGTCGTGCCGACATAAAATTGTATTCGGCATTGAATACAATTTTATGTCGG
>NW_020188562.1:954383-954609 GCF_900000015.1 Plasmopara halstedii
ATGATCTGCACCGTTCCACTCGCGCTGTCCCATTTTGTCGGTCAACCTGTGAGTATAAAGAAAACAGAGGGATGGCCAAAGAAGTCTTATTAATGACCGATGCTGGTGACTGCATTGATATCCCAGTCCATGACATCAACGGATTCAAATGATCCGATTGCTCTTCCTTACCCTTTTTAGCAAGAGTTTCATTCAGCTCACGCATTCGTGCGAACAACTTGAGTTG
>NW_020188562.1:954619-955330 GCF_900000015.1 Plasmopara halstedii
CAAGGACGATCGAGATCTGGCAACGCCAGTATTGGCGCATGCAGGAGACTGTCTTTGACCCCGTCAAAAGTCTTCTGATGTTCGGTGTTCCAGCACCATTCCGCATCCTTTTAAGGAGATTGGATAATACCCTAGAGAGGGAATCTCTTCTGCGCCAAAGATGCACTTGTCTGCATTGGCGTGCAGTGTGTTCGTGCACATGCACTCGAGCACCGCTCTAAGGTGGACGATGTGGTTCTCCTCATCCGCCTTCCCTGCTCCGCACGACTGTGAACGAAAATGTTGTCAGAGTATGTCTGTGCATATGCTCTGTAAGGCCTGAACAACTGCGTCACAAGACGATCAAATGTTGCTGGTGCATTTGACAGCTCTTGGGGCAGCACCAGCCACTCCCAGAGCATACCGCTGTCAGCGGAGTCTCACTCGCTCTTATGAGCAATTGGTAATATCCATTTACCAAATGGAGTGCACTGTGCTTCGTACACCCCTCCATGTTGTTCTGTAAAACATCCTCTCTAGGAATTAACGTCTGTGTCGGAATGATGGCAGCGTTGAGCTTATTGTAAGCATGAACGATACGCTACTTGCCGTTCGGCTTCCGAACAAAAAACGTGGGTGTCGAATGGGGAGACTTGCTCTCACGTACCATCCCCGCGTCGTGCTTTGCACGGAAAAAGGCGTCAATGACGTCGCACTGCTCCTTGGGCAGGG
>NW_020188562.1:955340-956719 GCF_900000015.1 Plasmopara halstedii
ACGGATGGTGAAGGGGCTGACATCAGCTAGTCGCTCGGCTATCCTCCCCCACCAAGCCCTGAGTCATGGGATGGCGGCGTCAGGATCGCGAGGGTGGATCAGCCCGTTCACGTAGAACGGCGTGTAGCCGGAAAACGCATGCACTGCATTGTTCAGTGTAAACTCTACGAGTGGCACTATGGCGCTCCAGCGCATCGGCGTCTCAGCGCAAACGCTGCGAAGAACATCTTTGATGACGTGTTTTACCCTTTCGGTTTGACCATCGGTCTGCGGAGGATCCGCCGTCGACATATCTAACTTGGTGCCGAGCACCTTACAGATAGTCGCCCAAAATTTTCCCGTGAAACGGGGGTCTCTATTAGACACAATTGACTCTGGGAGTCAATGTTGTCGAGAAACACGATCTACAAACAGCGTTGCTGTACCGACTCCGTCGATGGTGTCTGGCACCGCTGCCAAATGATCCATCTTGCTCAACCGGTCGATACCATGACACCCGTGTTGCCCGCCGAATCTTTCGGTAGGCCAAACACTAGGTCCAAACTCATGGATACCAGCACCCAGTGGGTACTGGAAAGCTGGCCAGTGGCGCAACCGCATTTGGATAGGATTTAACCCGTTGGCACGTCTCACACGTGCGCACATAGGGGCTCGTTCAATTGTACAACTTGGGCAACCAATAGTGGTGACTCACAGAGTTGTACGTTTTTCACGACCGAGATGACCACTGAGTTCCGTGTCGTGCGCCTCATAGAGGATGTGGTATTTCGAATCCTCATCATGAGGAACCGCAATTCGTGGTGTATCCGATGGATCGGTGCTATAGTACAGCAACCCATTATTCAACGAATATCGGTGCAATCGAGCACGCAGTCTTTGTGACAATTTCTTGTTCAAGTTTCCAAACTCCTTGCTCCCTAGAGCCCGTAGCAACGCTACACACATCTCATCACCGCATACGCGGTGCGGATCAAATCTGACACAGACGACGTACCAGTTGTAACATGAGCAAGCTCATAGTCTGGTCTGCGTGACAACGCATCAGCGAATGCAATCTGCTTTCCCTGCATATAACCTACCTCGAATTACATTTCGCAAAGAAGGATAACCATCTAGCCATTCTCTGCGAGAGGTGGGGCGACTGTGTCGCAGTGCGTAGTGACGCATGATCTGTATAGATCACAAACTGTTTTGAGCCGAGCAGGTGGACCTTGACAAGTGCAAACTTCCTCGCAAGTAGCTCCTTGTCATGACCTGGGTAGCTCCTCTCCGCAGCTTTGAGCTTTCGAGATTCGAACGCGACCACCCGATCTTGCCCCTCGGCGTCTGCTTGCAGTAGTGCACAGCCAATGGCAAAGTCCGAAGCGTCACAGACGACG
>NW_020188562.1:956919-957084 GCF_900000015.1 Plasmopara halstedii
AGACGACGTCTCGAAATTCCTTTACCGAAGGATAATACGGATACAAGGGATTCTGTAGGATCGACGATCCACTCCGTGCGTTCAGCACTCTCTTGGCCAAGACAGCATCATCCAGAAGCGATGACGAGTTTATCTCCTCGTCCGGTCGTACAATGACCACTTCGG
>NW_020188562.1:957094-958403 GCF_900000015.1 Plasmopara halstedii
CCTCCTGATAAGCCTTCCATTGACCATTTTGGCATTTGAAGATCTCCAATGCGGTATTAACACCGTTTGGCGGTAGTGTATGAACATGTAAGTATTCGCGTGTGTACGAACGGAAGAGGCGGACAGCAGGATCAACCAGCAGATCACGCGTTAGCTTCAATGCAGAGCCTGTCCGTTTTACGGACTGCTGGAAATTAGTGAACTCTGACTTTGTCTTTGGCTTGCCAGCTGGTGCAGAGAGACACACAGGCATAATGTCATTTGTAAACAGACTGAGCGAATTTGAACATCTGGCTTCAGTTTCTGTCAGCGCTCATGTTGATGCGATAAAGCGCCATCAAGCTTAATTTGCTTTTCCATCCAATGTTAATGAGGGATTTCATAACGCGAATAAACAAGCATATGTTTGTTCGCTACGATTAAGCGGCATATGTATGGTAGTCCACAAAGATGCGCGGTCTGTTATGACCATAAAGCGTTAGAAGTCAGAGAGTGCACAAGAGATCTATGAGTTTACACTTTATCGTTAGTAGATCTTCGTTAAAAACATATTACTTTATCTCAGCTGTGTTAAGATGTCTGTACTTGAACGCGGGTAATATATCTAATAATGCGCAGTCAACCGCGTTAACTTAAGCGTCATGCATTTGCCGAGGTGTTATGCCGCATCCGACAAAGCTGAAGATGCGCTAGCTGTGAGTTCGTTCTGATTTTGTAAGAAGCTTTGTAATGATATTGCTCTTTGTGGAAATCCACATTCATCTTTCAACAAGTCTGACAGGCGCTCGCAATCTCTGCATGAACCCTCGAGCTGATATTTTACAGGAGGGTAGCGTATCCTTACCACTTACGAAGGTCGATTTGGGATAGGGGTGATCGCGATGCGCAAATGGCACTAACCTTATAAGGGACACAAATACCGTTATTGCTCTGAAGCAACCAAGACTTCTAATCTGGATACACTTTTCAACGCTGGCATAAAACCTGTTTGCTTTCATGACCTCAATCGTGTTACAGAAGTACTTAAGTGCGCGTCGATAGCAAGCTTTTTACCTCTAGCCAGCCTTTGGTCAATAAAAGCGTCATAGGGCATTTTTGCAAACGTATATGTAGGGATCTAAACAACTGTGTTACCGTATAATTATATGTCGTTAGTGAGTTGGAATGATTCTGCGGCACAACTAGCCACACAAATTGTATTCCGCTTGGGTTGCACTGCTGTAAATAAGATAATAAATAACTGCATAAGATTTTGACAGTTTTCCACCACCAGATCATGTGCACTTTATATCGTGCATTCGGACATGAG
>NW_020188562.1:958977-959108 GCF_900000015.1 Plasmopara halstedii
TAAACTGTAAAAATAATCCTTTGACTCTACGTTTGTGTAATCGATCGATCATCAACGTGTAGTCCGGAAATATTTCAATATTTCGGAGATCGGGTGTGCCTTTCGCAGCAAAGCTCTGCAAGGTCAATTCT
>NW_020188562.1:959118-959609 GCF_900000015.1 Plasmopara halstedii
CACCGCTGCCACCATTTCGACACAGACGCCGAAGCCTAGAAAGGATGTTCTTCAGAGCAATATGGTGGGATGTACGAAGTACAGTGCACTCGGCTTGGTAGATGGGTATTATCAATAGCTCATGAGAGCGAGTGATATTCCGCTGACAGCGGAATATCACCGAGCGGTATGCTCTGGGAGTGGCTGGTGATGCCCCCAGGGCTGTCAAATGCACCAGCAACATTTAATCGTCTTGTGAAGCAGTTGTTCAGGCCCCACCAGGCGTATGCACAGACATTCTATGACGAAATTTCCGTTCACAGTCGTGCGGAGCACGGGGGGACGGATGAGGTAAACCACATCGTCCATTTGATAGCGGTGCTTGAGTACATGCACACGAAAAAACTGTACGCCAATGCAGACAAGTGCATCTTCGGCGCAGAAGAGTTTCCCTTTTTAGGGTGCTTCATTGGGAAGCGTGGCCTTCGAGCGAATCCCGCTAAGGTCAAGGC
>NW_020188562.1:959794-960082 GCF_900000015.1 Plasmopara halstedii
AAGGCCAACCGCTCCGAAGGTGACGGGTGTCTCCACAGACAAAACACCGTCGAATGAGTCTATGCTGCCCGGCAGCTCGGAGCTCTGCTCCCTCGTCCTCAGCATAGCTGGGATCCATTGGCATAGGCCCGCTCGACGAGATGTTGGAATGTGCATCCCAACCAAGTCGTGCCGACTTGAAATTGAATTCGGCATTCAGTGCCACATTCACCGCCTCTTTAAATGAGGACGGATGCACACGGAAGACTTCCATCCTGGCCACGCCAGTGCGGAGGCCTTCCATAAAGA
>NW_020188562.1:960092-961254 GCF_900000015.1 Plasmopara halstedii
GGTGCCTTGAAGGAAGGCGATTTGGCAGAAGTGGTCATCGTACGACCAGACGAGGAGATAAACTCATCATTGCTTCTGAATGAAGCTGTCCTGGAAGACACCAAGAGAGTGCTGAACGCACGGAGTGGATTGTCGATCATACGGAAGCCCTTGAGTCCGTCCAGAACCGTTGCCGCTTATGACCTTCGTACTGTACACAATAGTACGTACAGCTCACAATTCCGTACATTTGTAGAAAATACCATTTGTGCGAATGTAATTGGAGATTTTCTATGGTGTTAGTTTGGTTTTAGTCAGAATTTAATAAAATTGGGTTTTCAGTGAGACGATGAATATCCGTAAAGGATAGACATCAGGGCTTTTAGCCTTAGCCCACAGCAAGCAATATCGATGTTTTTGTAGATGGATACAGTAAAACTCATTAAATCTGGAGTTGATTCTTCGTATGTTTCCGATTCAAAATAGAGGAGCTGATCGAGTACCCATCTACTGTAATGGCTATCGATTCTGCTCCCAGGTGGAGCCCTAAAGAGAACCTCTGTGTACAATGTGCAAAGATTCTTTGCGTCATAGTTTTATATGTACAAGGCTCATCACGACCCCGTTGAAAGCTGCTCGGCAGTCAAGATCTCTCTGTCGCTCTTGTAACATGGCTGATGCTGTCTCGAAGAGCTCAAAGAGGCTCCACTCCCGGTAACCCAGCCGTACACGCGACATAAAAGTTGTACAACGCGTTTATTGCGATATTTAACGTATTCTAGAGAGGTAATAGCAAATACAGAAGTTCTTGGCGTACGCTGCAACTGTTTTCGCTCGGAGACCTTCCACAAATGTGGTATCGGCTACCGACTCCTTAAGACAATCTGCTGCCATTGCGGCGATACGATTTCGCAACTTCTCGGCATAGTTTGCTTGTTCCCGACTTCCCTGCTGGGTACATGTTAATTTGAAACGCGGTTCAAGCACCTAGCTAGGCAGCCCACGACATAAGTCGCTCCAAACTCTTCGATGTTGAGAAAACTATTTACGGATGTACTGCACGTCAAACCTATTCTCGTGTACAGCCTTCTTGCATGGCGGCGGCTACTGTAACTGGGAGAGCACTGCATCCAAGGATATGTATGATGTGGTGAAGAAATTCTACGGTGATGAGAAGAAGTTA
>NW_020188562.1:961264-990287 GCF_900000015.1 Plasmopara halstedii
TTAGGCTTGCAAAACTCAAATTGAACAACGCTTTCATGCCCACTGATATCTTCCTGAAGCACAACGCAGCCTATTACAGAAAACTGGAAACGTCATGGACTACTTTGAAGAGTCAACGGATTTGGAAGTGCCAGAATCGGGGCACGCAAAACGTATTTTCGCAAAGCCTTTTCAGATTGCCTTTTCCGCCACACCTTAATTATATCAAGCTTTGAGGACTGAGGGCTAGTAACGAACTCAATCTCTGTGCCTCTATAACGCGGACTCTAAAAATCAAAGTCTCCTCTGTACAAAGTGCACAGCGATCCCGTGAAATTTGGTAGCACTCGCCATTAATTCAACGAACGAGGCGTGAAATGATCGTATCCACCTGCTGGGATAGAAAATGATTTGGTTGAGTACCTGCCATCGAGCCTAACAAGATTATATCTATAATATGTACCGATGGGATCGAATATTGGCGGTTAAAGGGTTAAAAAAATGTCATCGTTCACCTGGAGGCGCTGAGGGTATACGAACGGTGCGGCTTGCGCCAAAAAACTTTCGCGCTCTACCTCATTCAAGATAATGGTAGTCGTCGCATTCAATGCGGAGCGCAATTTGTTGCCACGAAAGGCGGGTGGAATTAGGAATGTAAGCGCCACGAGTGCGCCAGAGGCGGTGAAGATCAGACATCCTAAGGAAAAAAGAGCGATCTCGTAGCTTACAAGATATATGCACCTTGCGAGCCCCCTTCCCCATTGACCGATAGACACAAATATCAGATTTCCAAGCGGGTGCGACAAGGAATGCAGCACAGAAAAAGGTATTTTCCCAGTAGCCACCCAGCGTCTCCTGGGAAACAACTGGATTCTATTATATTCCATGGAGGTTGAGGCCAATGAGATCTACCTCTCAAGGAGCAAACATCTCTGAAAGAGTAGTGCTCACAGCATTTGATTGCTGATGGTAAATATCAACGACCTTCTATAAAGAGTGGAACCGAGAGCCTCTTAGATAACTCAAGATATTAATTGCTCTACGTTTGGCAAAGTTCATACATTAAAAAGTTGTGCTATCTTTATAACTAGAATCATGAATATATCCTAACACGGACGGATATGTACTGTATATATTCGTGTTGCTATTTCTATCAATAACACTGACCGGTTTTAATGTGCGAACGTGAACCTTGGGTCCTCTTTCTGGATTTACCTTTTCTTCATAAAATCCGATATTTCAGTGCTAATAAGTACTCACAATTCCACATAGGGTAATGTAACCTTCATATAGTTATACGGTATTGAAAGAGCTACAATTTTATTTATTGTACAAGGGTTGAGTAAAAGTGATCAAAATACTTGCCCTTCACACCAGTTATGACATTTATCGTCTTAGGATTCATTCAAATCAAAGCAAGGTGCTCGTAAGCTGAAACTGGGAAGATGTTTTTTTTTGTTTTTTGTGCGTCGTAATTAGTGTGGGCATCAAGCTACAAAGACATTGCTTTCAAGTATGAGCGTTGAAGTAAGATTTTATGGCTGATCATTCAGAGTAGTCGCACAGTTTACTGAAGACAATGTACGACAGTTGGGCAATTCACGAGTCAAAGACGGCGCACAACAGTAAGCACAAGCAGAAACAAGCAAAAAAAGCAAAAAAAATCTGAAAACACCTTTAATTATGATGGTCCGCATCAAATGGCGCTTGTTGAATCATGTGTTTAATTTCCTTATGGACGCTTGCGGTTTAGTGCTTAGGCCTCGTATCAAACCAGGCTTTTGTCTAACAGAACATTGGTGCTGCTTTCGCGGCTTAGCTTCTGTATCCGATAAATGAGTGACAGGTTTCTGAAAAAATTCCATCGTGGAATTCGACCGTTTACCACACGCAAAAAGATTTGTGTTTGATGTATCAGTAGACAGTGTGAAAAGGTAGCACTCTATTCGCAGCTGTAACTACACTGCGAAGAATATTTTTCTTGTTCGTTTGATCTTCTGAAGCATCGCATTTAACATAAATCATCAATCTGAGAAGTCTTTGGTCACCCTTTTGCCCAATGCGAGAACACCAAGATTATTAGCAAGAGTCTGAGACAGCTCGACTATATCTAACCTTTTTAACAAATCTCAGTCACCCCAACCTTGGATCGATGAGCTGCCCCTTTATATAGCTCTTTCCAAAGGTATGAACCAAATTGGAGGAAACTTTATCGAGAGCTGTCACCACGCCAGATCTATTCAATCGTATTTGCTTAAGATGCCATTCTGAAGGAAGAGTTTGGTAAGCACGCTCATGCTTGATGTTATCTGTGCGGTTGCAGGTCTGACCCAACGACACACGCTGAGGCAATGTGCAGCTCGAAAGCTGAAGGCTGGAGAAAGGCAATGCTTGCGAAGATCCTAGCTCTGAAAACAACGGCGTCTGGAGTGCGATCAAGCGACCAGCTTGGGCCAAAATGTTGCACAGAAAGTGGCTATCCAAGACCAAAACGGATACGAGCGATGCGGTGGAACGTCTGAAGACGCGTCTGGTTGCTTGCGGGAATGAGCAAGTTTTCGGCATAGATTATACGCTCACTTTCGCAGCCGTCATGGATATGTCGACGGTAAAGATGCTCTTAAGACTTGTATGGACGTGAGGGGTGCCGGCAAAGCATGGTGACATTTCGAACTCCTACGTCAAAGCTGACAAGGAAAAGAACCATGAGAACCTTCTTCATCTGCCAAGCGGTATGGACATTAAAGATGAACAGTTAAAGTAACTTGGTGCGACCGATGCAAATGAAGTAGCGCTCGAGCTAAAGTAGAGCCTGTATGGATTAAAGCATGCGGGATGATTATGGAGTCAGCTGCTACACGCAAGACTCTCGGACGCTGGTTTCGAGCAGTGCATTAGTGACATGTGCCCTTACTTCAAGCGCGACGAAAAATAGTTGACATTGGTTGGCGTCTACGCCGAAGATCTCTTTGTTACAGTAACCACAGCCGCAGCCGTCGAGCGCTTCTTCATTCCATTGGCTTCTTTTCAAGTAAGAATCTTGGACCAGTGTCAAAGCTACTCGGTTTAGGAGTCACGGCACGCGACGCACACGCATATGATCTCGATCAGGAGGATGAGGCTATTGTTGAGCTGTTGCGTGAGCACAGTATGGTATCGGCAAACGTTATGGAATCCAAATTTGTCGCGGCATCTGAGACGGTACGCGAGCTCCTCGGTATTAAAGATATGCTCAAAGAGGTGGGACTCGCGCCGGCTCAGCCTACGCTGATGCATGTTGATAACCAGACGCAAATTGGTCAGATCGAAGGAGAGACTACAGTTAAAAAAGATAAACACATTGATGTGCATGTCAAGTTTGTTAGAGATCAGGCTCGTCGAGGCGTGTGAGGGATGCGCTACGTCCGCTCGGAGCTCATGCTCGCAGATATGTTTACTAAGGCGTTAGATCAGCATAAGTTAGCAGAGCTACGAGAACTCATGGATTTACGCTCGCGTCATCGTGTTTGCAATTATACATATCGTTCCAGCGCAATTATATCGCGCCATCGCGGGCGCAATCATACAATATCGTCCCATGGTCCCGAATTGTGATCGCGCAACGTATGCTTTAAGCCAAACTTCTAACACTCCGCCCTCCCCGATCGTATCAGTTATAAAATTATGCAATAAGTTTTATCTAGCTCTTAAGCTTGTTACTTTCGCGATTAAGGGGGACGATACAGGCTTGGCATTGTGCTGATCTAATGTGATGTCACTTGACACTTTTCTTATGCATGCCGACGAGACGAGAAGGTTGGCTTCACTAACTCTATATTGTGCCATAAATATTAAATTTTCAATGGTGTTTACGAATACCCGAAATCCAGTTCAAATCTGAAATCAAAAACCAAATCCGCCGATGGCCGCCTTTCTAGATATTCCGGCAAAAGACCCAGCAGATCGATACTGCATCCTACAAACTTTTAGATGCTAGCCAACAGGCATTTGCAGACAGAAACTCATGATAAGAATATTATTTACGAATGCAAGAGTCTAAATGGGCTTGCAACATAGTATTTGGGCTTTCAATTGCTCTTTACATTCTAAAAACATTTAACATTGAAACACTCCTTCCTTATGCTCCAAGCGTATTCACTGTTGCCTTGGATTTGAAGTTCCCCACAGTGGATTTCTCACTTGATGTAGTCGTCAAGGAAGATAGACGACGAGACAAGCTTGCTCACCGACCGGATAGCGTAGGCTCTCACATATTTCTGAGCTCCTTTGGCCTGCTGGAACTATATCTGCCCTAAGTTAAACTACTTCATCGCTTTTGAGTAGCAGATTTTGCTAGCTTTACAGCTTCGGCCAGCGTCACCGACTTCACAGCAATATAACTCGATGTCTGGTATTGGATAGACTACATTCACTTCCTGCAAGACATCATCAACCATTCGTAAACTTGCATAACAGCTGCTACATCACTTGTCACTTCTTTTGTGTCTTGTACCGCTCGCTTGATAGCCCCTCGTGTAGTATGTGACGCGCGTACACACAATTGCTGATCAATTCTACCTTTTGCTACAACCCGGATATCCGACGTCATCTCCTCCTCAGCTCCTGCTATATAGCGTAACTGTTCGATTTGCTCGTCGAAGAATGCCTTAATATTCATGACGTGTTGGGTCACGATCACGACATTGGCCTTGCGTATGAACACGCGATATCCCTTGGTCTCGCCACTGCAACCCCCGATGATACCAATCTGGGTCCGATGCGCAGAAGAGTTCCTTTTCAAGTCACGATAAACTGTGCACACTGAGTCGAAAGTGACTATGTCTCGAAGGTCGAGTGCTAGACTTGTTAGCATCTCGATTAGTGATGCTTGGTTGGCATTCGAGCTCGTGGGACTGCGATTCAGTATGTAGGCCGATTCTCCACCGCATCTCTCCAGAAATTTAGCGGGAGCTTGCATGCAAAAACAATAGAGCGTGACATGTTTAGATCCATCCGGTGCATGCATTCTGCCTTGCCGTTTGATGCTAGTTTCCTTGCTTCGCTCACCTGCCGTGACACGCCTACGGACTTGCAGATCAAATCGATGTTCCTATATTCACCGCCTCCATCTATGCGTAGTGTATGAACGCGACAGTCGAAATACTTCTCAAAGAACACAAGGAATTCCTTGAACCTTATCGCCGCATGATCCTTGGTGCACGCCAGGGATACGCGGCAGTAAGTGCTCTCATGATCGACAAAGTGCCGATTCCCAAGTCGGTCCTTTGGTGTCATCGGTCCCTTAAGGTCCGAGCAAATCACACCACCGATGCAATCGATCGGGGAGTGCGCGCCCATGTCTTCTCTGTCTGCGCGTTTTTGGTTTGCTTGCTCTGGGCGCACGTGACGCACACCATGCTTCGACAGTCCATGAACTGAATTTCAGAGTCAGGCTCGAGCGCCAACCTCTCGATTGTGTCGGACGGAATGTGCCCGAAACGCTGATAAATATGCATGAGTGTTCCACGCTGCACGTCTTCTCAGCGCTCCTTCACCTTAGCGATCCATACCACGATGGGTATAGCCTTGCTGACGCTTTCGTGTTTGGCTTGTGCTTCTACAACAAGCACGTTGTTTTTCATTGCCATATCAAAAACGACTTCACCGGCTTTGAGCGATCTGATTGCTCGCTGATCATTCGTAAACTGGAGCCCATATCCTTTTAGTTCCAGGTTGCCAAGCGACAGAATGTTGCGCGCTAGCATTGGTGCGAAGTAGACGTCCGTTAGGCAAACGATGCTTGGCTTGCCAAGCGCCATTACCCGAAACGATACGCTACCAACCAGCGTCAGCTAAAGCATTTTGCCATCAGCTACTGGTCTTCTTGAGCATTTTCCGATAGTGCTACGTTGTTTACGAGATGCCGGCTCGACTTGCTGTCCAAGATCCAGGTGACGCTATCCTGCATGTAATTTTCAGCTGCCTTTTTTGGCGTTTCTCCTCCAGCCACTCTCGGAACCATCGTGTTCTTTATTTTTTCTCTCGTGGTGGCAAGCAACCGAAATGTGCCGAACCTTGCCGCTATCAAAGCACGCCCGTGTCTCGACGCGTGGTTCTCTCTTAATGATGATTGCAACGACGTTTTTCCAAACGAAGCAAGATCTCTCGTATAATTTCGACAGACTGTGCGAAATGCGCGAGCTCTTCAGCTTGAACGAGGAAACCGAGGCGCCTGGCATCGTTCTTTGCCATTAGTACCGTGCGCAGCTCACTAGACGCATAGTGGACAATGTTGTCGAGCACTCCTCCGCGCGCATCGCTTACTGCCGCCAAGTGCAGGTAGTTTTTGAACCAGGTCTTTCTTCGCCGTAAATAGTCTCATTGACTGTGACCCAAAGATCGTCGTCTTGAACGTTTGGTGAAGTCGCTCCATAGCATGGTCTAGCGTCGGGCAATAGCGCCACCAAGTCTCTACCAGCTTGTTATAGTACCGCTCAGTCCTCCCACTCAAGTAGCGACCGAGCACGTCGGCCTTCACATCTTCTGACCAGACAACGCCACTTGATGCTTTCACATACTGGATTTAGCGCATGGAGGTCCAGCCCCAGCCCAGAGACCCAGCGCCCAGACCTCGGTACAGCTCAGTCCCGTCGAACTTGCGGATCGTGAGTCTGCGCTGACGCTCATCTGGCTCACGTATCGTTTGCTGCGCGACTGGCTCCATAAGTCGTGCATGCCCTGTGCCGCAGCATACTGTGGCGAGTGGAACCGGGTCTGCTGTGGCAATTCGCCGTGCGGAGCATTCCACTTCGACCTTGCAGGTTGTCCTTCTGCCCCATGCGTACGTTGCGCGTATGCGCGGCCTTGACCTTCCCCTGCCGCATGGGCGAATGGCTTAGCGCGTCAATGTGCATCGGCATACCCCCTCGGCCGTTGCCAAGGACAGAGTGGAACATCCCAGACCAACTGTTCCAAGCATACGCTCGTCCTTACAATGCTTCACTTGCGAGGTTTCCATCTGCGTCATCCTTGCTTGGAGGCCGAGAGGAGTGGCGAGAATTTTTGCGTTGACGTCGTCGCTCATTCCCTGAGCGGTCGGCGTGTCTTCCACAGTTGCTTGAGATGTTGACCCTTTCGTGGCCGGCGCCGAAGCTGACTGGAGTCGGTGCGCTTGGTGCGTCGTCGGAGTCATTCGGGCTCATAACCTGTCGAGAAGATGAAGTGAGGAGTATAAGGCAAGTTTGGAAGTGAATATATCTAGGTCCCGTGGTCCGGAGTTTGATCGCGCAACGTATGCTTTAAGCCGAACTTTTAACAGGAGCTTTCTCTGTGCACGGTACGCGGCAAATTCGTTGCGAGTTTTGTCGCAGATGCCTCGAGCAGCCACTATGAGGCATCAAGCTACCCTGGTCTGAACGGATCTATATATTGAATTATTTCATCACAATTTGTCGCCTAGATTTTCCAACCATAAAAAACTTCTCATTTTATCTTTAAAGATTTTTTTCGAGTCCAAAAGATGGAGTACCGCAAAAGCGTCCGAAGTGCTTTACGTCCCCGGACATTGTTTGCCTCCGCGTATCCAGTGCTTATGGTTGTTAGTCTTGTGCATAAATCGCACAGTATCTCATTGATACAGCTGGACGTCCTTACCGTTCTGGGCTGCGCTATAGTGACACAATTGCTCTGGAATCTTAACACCATATATAGTAATTTTCAACGTACGCTGCAGCCGAAAAACAGTGGAACCACCGACGCCAAGATTGTTTTAAAGTACGCACTAATGAGTTATTTGTCAACATTGTTTGCATTTAATAATTTTATAATTGATTTCAGTCTACTTTCGCTGACTCAAGTCCGCCGTTGGTCGTATCTGTTTTTGAGCTTTCAATTGATGTTAATAGGATTGACACACATCATCTGTGCCAAAGAAAGCAAAGTGACTGGATGCATAATTGCATTAGTAATTTTGGCATTTATTTGCTGTCGACGTGGTGATATGCCGTTGCCAATTGTGGGACTAAGGGAAGCTGTGATAGCCTGGGCAGCAGGGCCAGTCTCAATGCTCAGTACATCGTATTATCTTGTAACAGAAGTACCGTGGAGTGTTGTGCTGTACGCGTATATTGTTATGCATTTTACTTGGGCATTTTTGCTTTTGAAAAGTGCTACAGACGCACCGTTTGCTCGACGTATGGGACAACCGGATACGTCACTAGCGCTGAGACTCGGTTTTAAATTGACCTTTCAAGGATTTCTTCTAACAATGGTTTTGTTCTATGGAATTATTTCAGTCACGGGGCTCGCTTTTGGGCATTTGGGAAACTTCTTCCTTTTGGCAACAATTGTCAAGCTTAAGGATATCAGTGAGGATTTCCGACTCGAGAGACTTCATCACCTGCCTGATCAACTTGCTAAACTCGCGGTAGTATTGGGAGCAGGATTAATAATTTCAATACTTACTGGACTAGCCTAATATTTTAAATTTACCTGGCTGTGATGCTAACAAAATCTTGCGTGATACTTTTGGGGGAAATCTGGAAGCAGGACGGCAAGTGTCGCGTATGTCAGCAGTTATATTACTTAGAATTCATTACTTTTGAGTTTTGGGTATTTCCTGATGGACCGAATAGAGCATTGAGTCCAAGGCATGAGTGATATAAAGTTCATTTATATTCAGCGATATACATCTCCACAATATTCTAAGGCATTCAAATTCGAGTATCTCTAAATGCTAACATCATGACTAAAACTTCAGCGAAACTGCGAGGTTTATGGTCGTTGTATTTATAACAGGCATCCATTTGATGGGATCAGTGCTGAATAGCTGTCGTGTAAAAGAGCAGAAAGCATCAACACTAAGCTGCATTTGTGTTCAGAATCCTCATTTAAGTCATGGTCGTGATGCGCTCAACCGGCAGGCGAGCCGTCAATCGAAACTTTGCGAATTAGTGATAAGCCAGCACTTGGATGTGTATTCTTTCGAAGCAAAGAAAAAAATGCTCGTGCCACAGTGAACGGCACACGAACTACTGGCGGAGCCGCCGGCGGTGTTGTAGATGACGGTAGTGAGTTTTCCGAATCGGTATTACTTGACTTTCGAAGCGAAAATCCACAAAACCCAGTAATTTTTGAGCCTTTGAATGTTGAAGTAGACGGTTGATTTAGCACATTGTCTCCTATTTGATCGGATGCAGCCACGTCACTTATACGTTTGATTAGCCACGAATGCCACAAGAGGAAGGGAACGTCTTTTGACATCACTTCACGATACCACATGTCGATAGTTACACGGCTTGAAGAATTAAAACAACGTTCATGCAAGTTGTTTTCATTGATAATGCTCAGCGCCGTCAAGTGAAAGTAGTGGTAGAGTTTCTTCTGAGTTTCTATTTCCGCCTCTGATATCTTACCATTCGATGAAAATGATGAGTTTGGCGAGATAGTTGACATCAGCAAAGGTCTTCTCCGCTTGCTTCTTATTGGAGACTGAACAGCTTCATCATCAGAGGTGTTTCTAGCAGTATCAATTTTACTGTCAGAGTCCAGCGGCTTGTTGGAACACTTAGCCAGTTCAGCTTGCGTAATTTTAATGGTCTCATCATCAACATCGCTTTCTTCGTCGTCGCGATCGACACTAGCCTGTGCAAAGTACGAAACGTGCTCTAAGAGTTCGAGCTCGCGCTGAAATCGTTTACATCGCGACTCGGATGACAGCAAAGCTTCGCTCAGCTCATTGTTGTGCAGAAGCGTGTCGTCCCTTTTTGCTTCTGCACATCTAAGTTGTTTCTTTAATTCCTTTAGTTCTGCTTCGTAATTTTGAACCAATTTGCTCAGTTGATTCTTTTCATTCTTAACGTCATTCAGAACCCGTTGCGATGTGGCAAATTCTATCTCCACCGTTTTACGGTACGAGACTTCACTTCGAGTCGCTAACGCTTCACATTCAAGTGCCTCTTGATGCTTTTGTTCTGCCACTTCTTTCCGCTGCCTCAAAAACGACAATTCGGCCTCATTTGACCGTTTGACAGCATTTAGTTCTTGTAATTCAGTCTGAAGTCGCGCAAACGATTCTGAGTATCGTGTGGCAGAGGAAGATCCATGACATTGACAACAATCAACAAAATGTTCAAATTCTTTGGCTAAATCCGTCAATTCATCTTCTACTCGTGCACATTTACGCTTCCACTGTGCCATCTCCTGTTGTAAATGTTCTGTCTGACTTTTCCACATATCCCGCTGCTCTGTGAGCTCTTTTGTTTCAGTTTCTAATTGAATCTTCAGTGTCGCCACTTCCATTTGCAATTCCTCATTATCTTCCAATAGTCCTAGTCCATACTCTGCAGCTTGCCGAACCTCCTGTTCGATTAAAATAATTGCCGAATTATTAGTGGCGCTTTACAATATGTGAGACTCTTTAAGTAAATAACGTACAAGCTCACGACGCTCCAGAAGTGACATGGCTTTGTCCAATTCAATAGCAGGATCCAAGTGCGAAAAGGAAATTAGTCCTCCATCACTAAATAAGCATGAATCAAAAAGTTTAAATACATTACAAAAGATATTACGAGCTACAGTGCGTACTTCACGTAGAGTTGCTCGTATGATCCTTTAGAGTTCGATGTTTCGTGCTTCTCTTGATTCGTGTGGTCTTCGCGTTCCAGCGATGTGTTGGGAAGACGCATTCTTTAGTTTGACACTTCTAAGAAATTTAGGATTATGCACCGTATTCATTTATAAATCGGACTTGATAATTCCATCTTTTAAAAATAAGCAAAACTGGAGATTATACCGTTTGTCTAAAAAAGTATGTTCCTTTAAAGGCGCTTTTATGATCGATCTGAATAAGGTATGCAGTGCTTCTTCCATCCCGGCGTACAGTCACGCCACCCACACATCCAATTTTTAGCCACTTTGCATCTTGTAGCTCACAGTCTCAGGCCATAAGAAATGTAGACTCAAATGAAAATATCTAATGACACAGATACCCTTATGGTGATGCTGATTATTCAATTCAAGGACAAAACAAGGAAAATTTCCACTTGTAGGCTCATGAAACACGAATGAGTTGCAAAGTGACGCCATATGTTCTACTGAATATTTTCTATTCTAGCCGTATATATTTGAAAAATTGCGATCTGTGTTCGCACCTGTAATCTTGGGAGCGTAGGATTTGCCTGAAGAAGTTTAATGTACGACATTTGTGGTAAAAGTTCAGAATCTGCACACTTAGAATTATGATGGGAAGGTCCGCTCAGAAATATATTGAAGCCGAGGTTGTCGGACGTTTGTCGATGTCCAGAATCTTTCCAAAACATGAGAACATGAACAATTTCGCTGATCGAGCTTCTCTTCCAATATCCAGTACACACTTTATGACATGCTGTGCACAGAATGGTCACAAGAAGTAATGGAGCGCGGGGCTAGCTCCCTTATGCCCAGCCAGGAGAACGCAACGACAGACAAAATGTTGACTCGCTCGTGGTTAAAATTTGTTGAATACAGCATGTCAAGATAAGAGAAAGAATACTCACCAGAAATTCTCCAATTTGATAATTGGACTTGATGTATATTTCAACTGTCAAATTGAAGAACATTTCCAAACCATTAAGTTGAATCAAACCGTGTTTAGTATCCCACTTCTTACAGATAAAGTAAGTTAGATAGTTGGGGAAGCAGCAAGCATAAGTGAAAGGACAAAGGGACATTGTTCATACGAAAGAATTGTTAGTCTTGACACCTTCAATAGATGTAGCGAGTACATAACATTTCAAGAGCACTCCCTTGTCAAGAAGTTATGTTGAGGTTCGATACAACCTCGACGGCAAATTGTTGTTGTCCTCATCGTCTTCATTTTACTTCTTCGATTCAAGCTGGTAGTGGAGATAGGAAAAAAAGACCGCTTCTCCTTTCAGCCTGTGATCATCATCGACAGCAGCAAAAAATATATAACCAACCTCCTGCTGTCCCAGGTTTCAGGAGGGAAATGTTGATCTATACCGAGAAATGACGGCACAGCAGACAAACCGTATCATCAAAAAGCTGAATGGAAAAAAGCTGAAACTATCTTGTTTCCTACCGAGCACAATGACGCGAATCCGAGTTCGAGGTTTGCAAAATCTCGCTGAGAGTCTGGGAGAGTAACGTTAAGTCTCAGAATCACTTGTATCAAAGGCAATGGCATTCGAACATGGTAAATTTGAACTCCATCTGGCGTCTATAGAGCCTTCTCCCGTCTCCTAGACATTGCTGTGTTGACTGCGAATGGAGATAGTAATCAGCACTTGGAATCGTGTGAATTTTGCTACGTGAAAAACTTTTACAAACAAGAGCCCAATTGTAGCTAGTCTTGCTTCTAGTATTGGCGCCGTCGACTTGGATTGAAGAGATTCGAATACCACACGGTGAAGATAGAAGTCGGCTCCATACAAAGATGGTCCTGTGTTTGGATCGAATTCGATGGCGTCGAAAATATTCTCTGAATTCGTGAATAGGAGAAAGATGAACTCTGAAGTTCTCACCTAGAATGCTTCTCTCAACTAGCTGTAAATCAGTAAACATAACCACTTTTACTCAGCCATTCTCGAGCACGACATGGATCCTGAATCCAATTGCTATTTTCTTTCAATTCGCGCCGTCGCAAAAGGGACCACAGTTTGATCATGTGAAAATATATGTGAAAATATATAACCTGACACATTAGCCTCGATCTATAAGTATATTTCTTCGATGTACTGAGTAGCTGCATCAAATGAAATTGCACTTAGCGGATGGTATTGCATCAAGAACGCTTTAGCTCGTGATGTAATCAGGCCAAGATTGTAGTCATGTACGGAGCGATTTTCATGCATTTTTTAGCTATATCTTCGTGAAGTGCTTCACTATTTGGTCGTTCGCGAGATAGCAGCTTTGCACGATGTCAAACCCACTTTCTTCTTCGTTTTACAGCTACGGCAGAATGCAATACAAACGATAAAGCCAGCCTTCATGACTGGTTTGTATATTCTGAATGTTTTGTCAACACATCGTTGACATTTTCATGATGGAATTTTAAAAGGCTATAATATCAAAAAAGCCCTTTTCGTGTCAGCAGTCAGATCTTTTTAAGTATGCAGATCGACTGATCATCCTGGAACTTTAATCGAGAATCTTATACGAACTCAATGAACTTCCTGAATTAACCTCTCTACGAGCGGAAATAAATCGAACACGACGTTGAGACGAGGGAAGCATGGGGGATTGCGACGACGACAAACGAGGCCTAAGAGACAGCGCGAGTTTGAAGTTTCTTTAATCGGATTATTTGCGGGAGAGGATTCGTGCGATATTCCACCGTGTAGAGTTTAATCTGATGAATTCGCAGCGCTTGTGGTAGGCGAATACATAGAATATTTCGACGTCAAGAGCTTCCACTATTGATCGGCTTTTCTACCCAAATGGGGCCATCCTCCCGAAACGCCCACTTCCACCTTCAACGTGTGATGTTCGGACCACCAGGACGAATGGCACCAACACCAGGGGCAGGATCAAAGGTACAACCGGTTCGAGTTCTCGAAGGCTTTCCACGTAGCACGATCGACGCGACAAGTGCTGATTGCTTATTGCAACAGAGCAACATTGAGGAAGCCGGGGAAGGTCTCGTGGACGCCAGTTGGAGTTTCAAAAAGAATACAATATAGAATTTAATGTATTTGCCCTTGATACAAGTGCTTAAGACTATTTATCTCACTCTTTTAACGAGGCTTCGCAATCTTTAAAATCCGGATCCACATCATCGAGCTCGGTAGAAAACATAGTAGCCTTAATTGAATTGTTTTTAAGATTAGGCGTCAAAATAAATGAAGGAGATATGTCGCCTCTTATCTCATCCGAGAAAATGGCAGAGTCATTCCATAATAGCCTAGCACAGCATCATTCTTTTTCCATGAGCGTCGAAACACACCATAAATGGGATGTAGAAATTACGAAAAGCTCGAACGAACTAGCAGAGGAATTCAGGTTCTCTTAAAAATTGTGGATGGCACACAAAAAATGCATTTCTTAACACCATGTAAAAAATAAAAATTTACGTTTGAGGGCTCTTTTGTAAATACAGTGTGGTCCACTACAGTAAATCATGAAGTTGGACCGCTATATTGTGGGGCGCGTGGTGCTAGAGCTGTGCTCAAGATAATGGATACGCGCAGATTTAGAGATTGATAATTAATCGAGGAAGTTTATTCTCCGAAATCTCTACTCAACAGATCGCTGAGTAGGGGGTGGATGCAACGAGGTTACCGTGCACTTGCCACAACCGGAGACTTTAATTATGGAGCTCACGTTAAATAACACAGATAAGAATGGACTCACCCGCCACCGCCCATCTAATAGTCTTCTTTGTTCAGCCTAAAGTGACATCATATCTGTCTTGCAGGATAAAACTCTATCAACGTATGGTGTTACGCTAGCAGCCATCTTGTCGTATGAACTCTCCGATTAAAAAGCTATCACTCTCATCTCGTACCAACTAAACTGCATTATGGCATTTTACTATACTTAATGTCGAAAAGTAAAATTGTACACCAATATTGAATTCGAATCCCACCACAATAGTTGTGCAAATTTAATGAGACGTCAACACCGCGGGTGCAAAGTCGTAGAGTATGAGGGTAATCAGCTGAAACCTTGAGGCACTTTAGAGACACAGTGACCACAGATTTGCTTCAAGTAACATAATACTATATGTGCTCAGACGATGCCGCTCAATACTGTTAAGAACGAAATAGCAGCTATATGTCAATTTTCTCTATAAATGCTTACATTTTTATTCGTACAGAAACGAACTCAGATCAGCCTAGTGGTGTAGGTGACGTGGCTACACTGCATGATTGAGTGTCCAAATCTCTCAAAAGACAAAGTTTACTTACATGGTGTTCAGAATTGACTAGCCAGTGTCTCCATACCCCGTCCTTTACACACCGGATTGTCCATCATTGTGACAGAATACATAGGTATAGATATAGCAATGCCAGGACGAGAAAGACATCAAAGCATAACAAACTTTTTTCATATAGGATTTAAGACCAAAATAACCGATTAAAAGCGCAAACAAGCCAGCCTATAGTATAACGTTCGTGTTCATGATGGCAAATAAGCGCACCCAATGCTCTCCTGGGCGGTGGTAACAAATACCATTGGGAGTTCAATATGAGGATACTATGGGGTCTTCTGCGGCATGTCATGGCCGTTAAGGATGAGAATGATATCATAGAGACGTGGCTTGTGAATCACGTCAAGGCATCGGGTATCATTGCAAACGGCGTTCAGAATCAACATGCGACCAAAATACGGTCGGCCAAGTGCGCCATGGAGGCAAGGGAAATGCTGCGTGATTTTTACAATTGCACGACACTGATCAATCGAAAGACAGTGACGCGTCAATATAACGCCTTCGAGATGAAAATTGATATGAGCATAACAGAAAATCTAGTTTTACAAGCTAGTTGTGGGTCTGCAGACAACGGGAGAGCCAGCCGGCGAGCTGCACCGATTTCACCGCAACCCGACACCGCTTAGCTTCCTTCCCATACGGTTATTTAGGGTCGTACCATGTCGGCATAGTTTGCACTGCACCTGTGTAAGTAGCCACCCGTCTCATCAAGCTGTTGTGGGACAGAGGCACATGCCAATCTCCAATGGTTTTTTTGCACGATCTGCTCAAAGGCTCTGCTTTCTACCAAACCAAGAATAGTCGACCAAAGACACACTTGTCTGTATTGACAAATAGCTTCCATTGGACACTCGAGCATCGCTCGTAGCTGTTCATTGTGGTGTTCCACACTGACCTCCAAAGCTCTGCGCCAGTGTGGATAAATATATTGTCGAAATCGATATAGGTCTGTGCCTAGCCGCAATATGTTTAGAACGGCTGGGCCAACACACGATTGAGGGTGGCTAATGTATAAAACGGTCTCTGTGGCATTACTAGCCACTCCCAGGGGCCCCGATCGGGTGATCAACCGCATTGAAAAGAAAATTGGTGTATCGCGACCTGTTGAGTATAACCATACTCTAGATTGAAGAATCGAGCAAAATGTAGCCAGAATTTTGCATACCTGATGTTTTTCTCTCATAGAGGACACAGATTCTAGCCTCTGCTGCTCCAGACGCAGACAGTACTCCTGGAAGTGACGGTCTCTGTGTTGATAAAGCACTCGCGGAGCAACCTTTCGCACTCGTTCTGCTTCCATTGTGAGCGGATGGTCGGCATGTAGAAGCTCTGCACTAGCGAGAACGGCAATCCTAAAAATTCTATTTACGACGTGTTCCGGAAAAGGCTTTATGCGACTCTCGTGCTTGCAGTAAATTAACTGTGAATCTTGAGTCAAACCCAGTTTTTCGTTACTAAGTGAGGATGAGACGATGATATACTTCACTCTGATGAAATTAGAACACGGAGTCTGAGACTTGTGCATCGTCGACGCTGTACGCAGTGATATTTTCCTCGTTTGAAGAAAAGCTAGGCCAGGCATCGCCTTGTAAGAGCGGACACGTATTACGGGAATCGAGGTGTCATTGGGATCGTTCTCATCAGAGAACACCTTGAAGCGTTACCAAGAATTCTAGAAAACGCGTCGGTCACGAAGTCTGCGCTTTAAGGCGAAGGTCGGTTGATTCTTTGAGTTACTGCACAGGAGCGGACTTCCGATGCCAGTACACCCAGAGTAGCAGACGTGGTAAAGTACAGAGAGCAGGGTAGAATACAAGGCGCAGCTTTGTTCGCCAGGAAGGATGTAACAAGGCGAGTGCTGTATTCTTTTGATCTTAAACCTTACACATTTGGTACGTTTGTATCAAATACGATAGGTTACATTCGTTCGCATTTCGCTTTGCACTCTGGTATAATTGTGATCATATAAGAGTAAGGAAATGTCGGTATACAGGAAAATCCGACTGGGGGGGGCGTAGTACACGTGGACTGCTAGTCGCACGTCGAGAATAACGACATCATTCATCTTAATAGTGATACTACATGCATATATTAAGCTTAAGGCTTCGTTGTATTAGTACTAAGTGTATGTACCTCCGAAATAACAAATCTAATAATACATTTTGTACGATATAGCCTCTCGGTTAAACTCTGGGGGTTTTGCAAGCGCGGTCTTCTAAAGTCTGAGCCCGAATCGTGCACAGTGCACCACGACCCAGTGCAAAAAAACAGTTTAAGTATAGCACATGATGCATTGTGCCCCACGAATTTTATCCGATATTTCCAAATTAAATAGCGCAGCATACTTTTCAGCAATATAGTAAAGAAATTATCTCCAGACCAATGAATGGTACTGATACTGCATCTTTTGTGGATCAATATGTCACGAGGTAATGCCAACCACCACCCGCGCAGTGCAAGCTGATTCAAACCTTTTCCACAGACAATCACTTATTTGTGTCGTCGCCAAGTTTTAGCGCTTGCATTTTTAACAGAAGGTGGCACTAGTTCATGCCGGCACAGAATCGGTACATCAACTACCGTTTTCGAAGGGGAAACAAATTTTGCGAGCAACGGTTACGGTCCCCTGGGGGTATGATAGAGAATCCATTTGTTTTACTTGGACAATAACTGCTTTAGCACGTATCTACTTCAACTCTTGTGTGGATGCATGCAAACGTACTTCGACAACATGTTCGATCATAACAAGACAGATCGTGACATTCAGCCGGCCTGAAAACACATTTCAATCTCCTCTATCATTTGTTCAAAATTAGGGTGCAACAAAGCTCTAAATCATCATCGAAATTTACGGTTTGACGTAAGACTTATCAAGACATTACTCGACTACTGCGCGAACATTACGTGTGCTTTAATACCTACGGTAAAGATGTTAATCATGCGGTACTTGGAAGTGGCTAGATGTGAAAAAAGGTTATATGCACAGTCAGAATGCTGATATGCGAAGATCCGATACCTCAACCACGAGCGAGGTGGTATGGCACCAGAAGCTAATCCACCTTGATGCTTTTTGCGTTGGATGGGCACTAGTCCCAGTAACTCTAGAAGATACAACTATCAACATCATGCGTGGCGCTCTGGATCATGCCGTCAGCCAAGCAGCTCTGCATCGTGATGGACGAATTGCAAGCAAGTAGCTGGACAATATTTTGGCAAAGAGCACCTCTCTTCGGATTCTATACAGATCGCGCAGTCTTGCAAAATGCCATACATCTACAACACTAATCAAAATGGTTGAGCGGCAGCTCTCAGCCTACACATAATACGAAGATGGAAATGAAAATAGAACATTTAAGCTACAATTCTATACTTAATGCTGTCACATGCACCGACTACGGCCATAGCCAAGTTGCGAGTATACATAATATAATTGCCCTGTTGAAATGATTAGCTTCTCATATTATATAGATATGTCACGAAGCTGTGGCCAGTCTCTGTTGCTGACACAAGAATTATCAAACTATTCACTATTCAGAGATAATAGTAGCGTAATAAGGACCAGGTTACGAATAAAGAGCTTTCGGGAGGCATTCAGGTTATAAAAAGACTTTCAACTTGATCTCTCAGTCTCTGAAAGTGTATCTACGCGGGTGATCTGCCAATGTGTCAAGCGAGTGTATTTTGAGCCGGCTTCGCTCAATAAGCCGACCCGACTGTCGAAATTGAGACGGCCTCAATTTGCTTGTATTGCATTCTTGGATACGGGTGAGGCAAAACATTAATCACTTTTTGATTTGATACCTGTAACATCCGCGGCAAAATGGAAAAAGCAGCTGTCTAGATCATGACTATCGTCATCGCGTATGAGAATTTACACATTGATCAGATTTACACATTTCCATACGAATGAGTTGCGATACCCTCAGGAATTATATCGGTTTCAAATTCGGGTTCGTGGACTCCCTTGAACACAATCTACTGCTTTTGACTGTCGCGCGTCGCACATGATGGCACAGCACCTTTGAATTAACCAGGACATCTAAACGGTTTTCAAGCCAGGAACATTGATATCTGGAATAGATGACCCTGGGGTGTAGGCATCACCATTCCCAGAAACGTCGTTTCTTATAGGTTCGGATCCCATCGACCACAGCATGAGTGGAGTACATTAGATTATGTGTATCTCCCGGTGCTCGGAATTAATTTCACAGAGAGTCGCCGGAAGACCTTATCAACGCATGGTAACACTTTTAATACTCCCACCGATCAGCATTCGTGGGTGCTCAGCAGCTAGGAGATCATTAACTTCCTACGCAGCGTGGCCGAGGTCCATCGACCTTGGTGACTTTATAGATACTCTACTTTCATCACTCTATCCGATCATTGCACTCTGCACTCACTTCGATATTCATCGCTTTTCAGAATGAATAAGGTGGCCACGGAAAGCTTCGGTCCAAGTTTTCACTTAAAGCCCTCCATGGCTGTGGTCGCTGTTACGTTTTCCGAGAGGGGTGCGAAGCTATTTTGCGGCGATAGTCTCCCTTACTGAGCTCGAAAGCGTCGTTAGATGGTGCAAACGCCTGCAACATACTTTTAGCTCATATGGAAACGTGTCTTTTGGAAAAATGCTGCACGCTAAGACTCGTTGTTGCTCCACCAAGGTATCGACAAATTGATGTATCTCTAGTTACTATGTAGATAGTGTATACCATGGCCCTAGAAAGGGCTGGAATCGTACATTGGCGGCCTTCCGGTGAGTGTTATCAGCTCCCCACCGGCACCCAGTTAGGTCGTTCCTAGACGCTTGCTCTTATGGCCAACGAGCACCTACAAGCGAGTTATTACCGCATGTGGGATTGTCGGTTTGTGTCATTTTTGCTGCCTTAATTTCTGCTTCTCGTGCCTGAATTATGCTCAGAATTGCAAAAAAGGATTGACTCATCAACGCGTGGTTTAGTCGTTCGACAAGCGCTTGCTTCTCCGAACGAGTCATCGTGGGGCCTTGAAAGCTTTCAGGCCTTTGGTTGCTAGTGCATCGAATCAATCGAGACCAACAGAAGTCATCGGCTTTGTTTGCGAGTATATCTCTTCCAGGGACAGGCATATCAATATCTCGTGTTCCATATTCACCGAAAACACAGTCCTTTCACGACTTGCCGTGAAAAGACTCATTAGTGTCACGATTTGCACAGGGAAAGCTTCATCTCAAAGTGTCCGCACTAACAAATGAACAGTGTTAGGATTAGTGCATTCCATTCAGAAGCGGGATCAGTGCCTCTTATGTAGATTAGTCATTACTATGTAGAGCCCAAAACAAATCAAAAAATATGTTAATGAGACTAATAAACAAAAATGAACTGATGTATGGAATTATCATTTGATTACTGAGTAAGTGTGGGTATTGATTAGAGCGAAAAACTCGTGATTCGACGGGACTTCAAGAAGGAGAGGTCTGGATACTTGTGGGCTGCTAGCCGTACGCCAAGTACTAGAAACAGTTTCATCGTATAATTCAGTAAAGAGTATGTATCGAATATTAGTCAAAATTCAATCAAATCGTAACATATGTCACTCTTAAAATGGGAGAGCTAATGAAGGGCTCAGCTATTTTGGAGGCTCTTATATACTCTCGCTGCTAAAGCGTACAAATTTTATCCTTGTGTACTTGTTCGTGTGGGCTCTTGATTCGTGGTCTATTTATATAAAGTGCACGGCATATCTGTTGCTGGTACATTCAGCTTGTGTAGACGCTAATCGAAGGGCTCACACACGGTGTAACGACTTCTTGACCGAAGTGCCGCTTATTTCTTACAACTACATTGTACAATAGCTTTAATTAAGTGGTCTGATTATTTACTCTATGTATTTGACTATTTCTCTGATAGTATATCAAAGAAGGACGTACTCTTTTCTGGCGTACGTACATAATAAAATTATTGACCTCAAAAGTACCAAGGTGAAGGATTACATGCTGAGTACGCGGCACATGTTGACATCCGAACAGTAGAGATCCGTGGGCTACTTGGTCATTTTTCATCAATAGTGAACATATACGACAGACGTGAAGATACCAAGTCGGCCTCGTTGTTCTTGAGATAGATATAGTATCCTTTCAGCGGGGAAAAAGCCCGTAAATTTAAACACGGATAAGAACATCGTGTCTGGACGGGTTTCATTTTGGCTCTCAGAGGAGCGATGAGTTTATATCTTGATAACTTACTGGCGTGGGGGTCGGAAGTGAAACATATCTGTGCAAGGTGCGCGGCAACCTCATTACACCTCGTTGCACTTATCGTTAATGCGGCAGTCAAAACGAAATAAGACTGTATACACGTGAAGTTAGAGCATGGAACTTTTAAATTTATGGCCTCGAAATTATTCGAATCGATCACAATAATTTTTACGCGCATGGTAGCCCAAAAACGACCAAAGCGGTTACCTTTTGCTTGGAAACACTCACCAGTTATACAGACATGTTGGCAAGACACCTCGGAGCATTTTGATCGAATTTCAGTCGGAGCAACATCTCTCACATAAATTAACAGAGTATTTCCACGTTTGCTGAGCCTCAAATCCGGTCAAGAAAAGAAGCGTATCTTCAGGCTTTGAGGTCGAGCACGATAATGGGCACGAGTGGACGATTTTGGAGTGGCCATTTTAATCCGAAAATTTTTCAAGGGATGGATGTCACAAGTATTCGCACCAGCTTGTCAGGTCTATCGCGTGTGATCAAGGTTATAATATCAAAGCGGTAGGAAGAAAGAGAAATTGTGATCTATGTTCAGGAGTTGGAACCACAAATTCAGAATTGACTGCGGATTTTAATCCACAAATGGCAAAGAACTATATATTCATATTTTTGGGATTGTAACAGAAGCAGCTCGCTCCAAGTTGTTTTGCATTAATCTAAATATGCTGGATGCAAAAATCGTTGCGTTTAAAGCGGAGCACAACGTCCGAGATGTTAGGGTCGATATTTTGGGCGAGAGGAAGAGGCGCTCATCAATATCAACGGGCCTCGCCAGGCTTTGCAGCCGGGCAATGCCATGATATTGGCAAATAGAACAGTCAAATTTTTATGCCGTGCACTCCGTTTTTATCTCGGTCGAAGGGCATGAAGTGTAGAGCTTCAACGATGACACTTTGGGAATGGTCGAATCCTATATGACGAAAAACGTCTACCGAGAACAAAGCCAGATTTATCGTGCGTCGTTGAGACTGAGATCAGCTTGATGCAGTGTAGAAAAGTGTGACGCTCCCTAGGAGAACTGGGGTTTATATCTTCAATTTGCGAAATATCAAAATAAATATCAGCGTTTTATGAAGCCACGAGATGTCAAAATGAATTAAGGGAAAGTGTACACTCTAACGGCACACATAGACATTGAAACAGCCAAACGGGACAGAGAGTTTTTTTCTGCCGAATATTGATATCGTATCTGCGCGCCTCACGAGACTGCTCTCGTTATGATATTTGGAATTTTTATGAATTCCCTACAATGGTCAACGACTATTACAAAGTACTTAGACTCAGATTTATGACATAATCTCGGCCTCCATATAACCTAGCCAAAACATACTGAGTCATATATGCGTCAGTATCTGGATGCACTATAATTTGCGCATTTCTCCATAGCAATGTGCTTCTTAGTCATTTACCAAGATTTTTCAGAAGATGGTAGCGTTTTTGACGCGAGCACAAAGCCATGACAACTTTAATGCACGACATTTAGCTCCCCCTAAAAGCTGGTAGGGATATCTATAGGAGCCTTGCGCAAATTTACAGTCCGAATCAATGATACGTGATTAAGCGTTCGTTTATCGGTACCGCTGAGACAGCACCACATAGTGACGTGTCCATTGTGCAGATCATTTATGCCCCAATAATTTGTGCGAATTTTTCGGTCGAAAATTAATAAATCGGAGTCAAGCTTTTCCCCAAGTAGAAGCTATCATTGAGCTTCAAAACTAAATGCAAGGAGGTGTATACAAAAAATACACAAAGGTTAGATCGCCTGGTAGGTACAATCAGCACTGGACGAGAAGCTTGACCCACCAGTTATCATTATCAGATACATTATGGTGCTCATTCTAAATAGCAAAAAGAGGGCTGCTGGTTGTTATTAAAATACTGGAAATTTTCTACATCTTTAAAAAATATCACGTCGTGGGGACAACTGTCATGCCACTGGTGTTGCGCTCCTACCAAAGGGTCAACATGATTCTTTTTTATAACACCTAGCTATTTGTCAAGCTTCGGTAGCCCATACCAAGAAACCAAGATACTTTTTCATGCGTGCGAAGCTCACAACAAGAATGTATGGTGAGAAAGAATATCTTCTCATGCGACGTAGACTTTATGTGCCGGAAACGTGAGTGGCAAATGGCGAACTATGTACGCATATAGAGGCTATATTACCTAGCGATTTCAGCGCAGAAGCCTAATCCTTAAGTTCTTGTGAAGAGCAAGCTCGGTTGGACTCTGTACAGAGTCGATGGGTATCAACAACTGCTCATGGCTGCGAGCATTTTTTTGATACTGTAATTACTCCAGGCAAGATGATCTGGGAGTGGTTGGTTTTGCTTCAAGGGACCGCTAATGCACCAGCAATGTTTTTCCGTCTAATGACGTAACTGATTACTCACATTGAGCATGTGTCAGAAAATTATTTGACAGAAATTAATTTTTGGTCGTTTAGAACAGTAGAAATCAGATGGGAGCATCGAAACTAAACGCTTAAAGGTTGTGGTCAAGCTCATGGGCTTACATTACCTTCTGCTGATACAGTCGGGTAAGTTTCTGGCACAAACAATGCTCTATTTCTGACATGCTTCATTGAGGAGCGTTGTATATCCCGCGAAGATCAAGGGCATAGTAGTTTGGCTAGTCCCGCTAACTTAACCAGATTTTCAGAAACTGCTTGGCACAAACTTTGTGAGGATCAGAGTCAGATGCATGCAAATACATTGTGCATTGCAACCGATCCAACTGTTTGCGCACGTATAGTGCATATTATGTTAACATGGCACAATCATCACTTGTCCCTCCACAATGAACAATAGATGGTGTTGGGGCACGACAGAATAGGCCTTTGCCAACCTGCCAAACAAGCCTAATACGTGCCTTTGTCTTAGATCAATCCGATCCAGACGAGTTATTACACGTCACCCGTGACGCTTTGATCCTTGCCATATCATCAATTTTGTTCCAATCGGATATCAATTGGCATAGACGTGTTATCGCGATTTGATTGGTGCCCGTTATTAGGAAAAATATATAAGAATATATAAGTTCATGATTTTGTCGAAGAAAGTATTATGGCTTTGTCAAATTCAGGGAACTTGATTGGATATATACAAATCAAGCGTGATTTCGCACAGCGACAGCATCGCTATATCGCTTCAGAGGAAGTTAAGATTATTTATTACCCAATAGCAATCGGTTTATTCGTGCGGTAGAGACCACGTTGTGGTCGTCGTAATTTTGATTTGTCCAGACAAAGCGTTTCATATGTCATATTGGTGATATCAAACATTGCAAATACAAAATATATGACGTACAGGCCAGACACAGCATGTGTCGTACTGCTGACAATTATGGGAAACAAGGCGGTGTAATAGGCCATTCCGTTACATGAGCAGGTAGATTGTTTTATACATGTAGTGCATCAGCGCACGATTAGCGTGCGCTATATTGCTATCATCCTATTCGCTGATGTATGAGGAGCCAGACCCATTATTAGCCAAACAGTTGATGACATGTATTTGAGCGGCCAGGGTTTTGCCCTAGTCCTGAAATAATGTCAAAGTTATTGTTATATTATCCCCAAAACTTTGCTCTATCGCGAGCACCTTCAACACTTTAGTATACGTAAGTAATGGTGTAAATACCTGGTCCGTTACAGGCGGTATTAAACGCGAATATCGCTTTATCCCAGCATTTTAAAGCGCGTTAATATACGCTATTAATTGTCCCAAGACGTGCTGTATTACAGCACGCCCTCTTCAGATACACATTGCGTGATACAATGTCATTATGAAGACCTTAAACACAGCGTTGTGTATGCAGCATACTGTATTTCTCTCGAAAATCAAATTTGTTGAGAGATGACGCAGGAAAAAGTATGCGCAATGTATTTGCTGGTAGGGCATGGATCGATAGGTAAGCACATGCTCAACATCAGCGGTCTCACGGTGGGTTCACTTTTGCTGCAACCGACATCTGGTTGGGGTGTGACTGGGGGTATCTCGTCAGTGCATTGACAAATGTAGTGAATGCCTTTAGACAAGCGAGTACCGCTTCTGGCTCTTGGGTCACCACTTTTCTGATGTCCTCGGACACAGCGACAGTCAGCGTCTAACCAAGCGTGTATCGCTATCCAAATGACAGGCAAACAAACCGCCCATATTCCATTATCCAGAGGATACAGTCTTTTCACAACTCGGTCGTCAAATCTTCTGCAAAAGCTCCCAAGTGTGACGAAGTTTCCGAGCAGCTTGTACTGGGAAACTGTAAGTCAAAGAGTCCGCATAAGAACGCACATGAATTCGGATTATACGCTCTATCTAGTAGCGGAACCAAGAGCCTCCAGAGAAACTAAGAACCTGGTCTGCTCTTTTGTCTTAAACGGACATAAAACTACGAAAAAAAATAAATCACTAGTGAAATAAATATTTGATTATGTTCAGTAATAGAAGTATCTTTTTTTTAACGTGGAGCTGACAGCCCACTCTTTCCGGAGACCTCTCCTGCACGGAGTCTCATCGTCTTCATTAGTCTTAAGTTCTTCACAGCTACAAAAAAAGCGTAGTGTAACCTGTTCGCAAGTACCCTGTTCCTTTTCGAAACGTTAAAAAACATTATCTTACTGAGTGTGTCGAGTTGTCTATAGGAAAGATAGCTGAACTTCGAAACTCCCAAAAGCTATCGTTCGTTCAGACATTGTTGTCGAATTGACGTCAAGTGCGAATCAGTGAATTCACCTCGCAGAAGAGGGTTATACTTAACGACTTAACGAGTCCTTGTGAGCAAATTACTTGTTTTATCAACCACCATGAAAACCAAAAAGACTCTGCATGGTTTTGATGTGGTTTTGCTCGAATTCACCCGTGCACACGGATTTCCAATCCAAAGTTAAAACAACAAATTACCTCAGAGACACTTCAACTGTCATTATTTCCTCCTTTTTTCCGCCGCCAGCGGCAATTGAAAAGGATTCACTCTTAGCGAAAAAGGGTTCGTTTAAAACTGGGTTATCTGAATTTGTACTTCCTAGGGATAGTGTTCCATTCCATGGCTAACAAAGGGAGACTATCATCGAGCAGATCAAGAAGCGGGTCCATCGCTTGCTGCGCGTGGCCGCTTTTTCGACCGGCTTTGCCAGACGACACCGTCCCAGTGGGCGTTCTCTTCGCCATACACTATTGTTTTGAAGGAAACTTTAGGAAATTTTTGTGGCTTTTGTGTACACACATATTCTAAGTACATCGACATTCCCTGAATTTGAGTGTACACAATTTGTTAGCTGTGTTTCCTAACTGCAACATGGAAATGACCAGCGCGGTTATTCGCTTTGCCTTGGCTACGTATTTTATGAAGACGGGTGGTAACCATCAATCACATCAGTCTTTCTACCGATCGTCGTGGCCCTTAAGTTCTTATGAAAAGAGTCTCGTTGTTGAAGAAGAAGCACATTTGAGCGTTGACATGGACGTCTCAGAGGTGTTGACGACTCATATTTCGAATTTAAGGTGGCTATTATCGGAACAGCGCATTGAAGACTGGTCAAAAGGCGTTGATGAACTTCGAGAGTTTATTACAGAGAATGCTCATATGATAAGCTTGTTCATGGAGGTGCTAGTACAAGAGCAAGACACGGAGATATGTACACAAGGTAATGAATGACCAACTAATGTACTGTCGATCGACTGACTCGTTGCCAAGTGATTGAGCACATGTGTTTTACCAAAAACGGAGAGCCATCAATGGTGGTTGACCAGGTAAGACGTACGCTTCTATTAAGGTGAGGCTTGTAGGGTGAATCTCATCAAATGCTAGCTGATTGAATCGCTAGATCGTTATTGTGACGACCAGCATATCGCGGTAGTCCGTTGGGTGGATAAAGCTGTCGACGTCATTATGCACAGGCTAATGCAGTTCCACGAGCAACAATTTGAGACAATTAGTGCAAATGAAAGAGTTGAATGTTAAGTGCATAGCGCACACACAGCTCAGACACTTTCTCTCCTGCTTTTTATTCATCTACGTTGGCAGTCTGATACTGCATGTTCGAGTAGCCAAGTATTGCTTCATTTTCCTACGACGTGGATTCGCTCCCATTCAAGGAGTACTATACACAAAGTCGTCGCTTAACTGTTTTTCATCGCGTCCTTCACGAAATTAAACGAATCATCCTGTTTCTTCATGAAACCAAAACCCGAATCAGACGCAAGGCCTTCTGTTGGCTCCTGAATTGTCTTAGCAATATAGCCTGTTGGTGTCATCGCGGCTCCAATCACCTGGGAACCTGGATTCCCACCCATGCCTTGCATTTGTTGCATTTGCTGCATGTACTGCATCTGTTGCATCTGTTGCATTTGCTGCATTTGTTGCATGTACTGCATCTGCTGCATTTGCTGCATCTGTGCCATTTGCTGTGGCGTGCTAAAATTCATCATGTTCATGTTCATGTTCATATTCATTGGGGGCACAAAGCCCTGATTCATCACAGGCGCGGCCGGTACAGGTTCAAGGAGCGGATCCAAAACGATCGATTTGTTCGCTGATGGCGCAGGAGCAGGGGCGGTGGGGGGAGCTGCAGAAATAGTAGAAGGAGCAGAAGCAGCCGGTTGAGACGGTTCAGGGACTGAAGCAGTACTCGCAGTACTACTTTGAAGCTGCAATCCACCAAACATATCCGTTACGTCGTGTGCTGATGAAGCAGGCCGTGACGGTTCCTGTGCAATTTGCTGGGAAGGAGCTGATGTCTGTAATCCCGAAAAGAGGGAGTCATTGGCGTTTGCGGGAGATGACTCGTCAAACCCTCCTAAAAGATCAGCTTCTCCTTCAGCTGGCTGCTTCGTGTGATTGGATGGCTTGCTCTTCTTAGTCGTGTCACGGCTAGACATGTTTTCGCCAAAGCTACCTGAAATACCAAGGTGGTTAAGCACCTTTACAGCACGATCACGCACGGCTGATTTTTCTGATTTAGCGCAAGACTCGATCTCATGGAAGTTCTCACTGAAGTAGTCTTCAAACTCTTCGCACCCGTCCGACTTGAGTAGCGCGTCGATTGTAGCTAGTGCCTTTGACACAACCGTCCACTGGTCGTCCAACAGGCAGTCTTCCAGGATCGGTCCAACAATTTCAGCATCCAATGTAATTGCACTTTTTAAAAAGGCGTCCATCTTATCTTTCGGAGGAACCGCACGCATGCCGCCAGGGGCACACAACGCCGTCACCAGATTACGTTCGTAAGAGCCATCCGACTGTGCCCCTGAGGTCTGGCCAACATGAACAGAAGATTGTGGAAAAGGTCTAGGAACCTGAGAAGTCTCCGAGCGCTTGTTGTCATCGTAGTCATAATCTGAATTGCGCGGGTAGGACCGTGAGTCACGCGAGTTACCACTAAAACTTTGAGCGCGGCTCTCATGACTGCCGCCCTGCGGCATTCCTGATGAACTCCCAGTCGATGGCACGTCTGCATCACTCCACGCGCCGCCCACACGGCCTTTTTTACGGTCACCATCTAGATTGCAAGTTGTTGGCGTCAGAATAGCAGAGTCCAAGTGAATATAGTATTCCAACTAGATCACGTACCGTATGATTTCTCCCGAAGCTGCGAGCTAGCCGATTCCCGCGGGTCTGGTCCGTAACTACCAGGACGATAACCTCCTCCAGCAAATCCAGTCGGCCGATACGGTTCCTCGGGATTGTACGCTGCAGGAGTTGGACCGTAGTTCCCACCGGTCGGTCCACGATTAGTAGCAAAACTCCACCCCTCTGGCGGGTTAGCCGATCCCGGGGGGCCACTCCCGAATGTAGGTTTGTCTGACTTGCTATATTTTGACGTCACCTTTTCCTTAAGTCCCTTGAAAAAACCTTTTTCATCGGCACGCGGATCCTGATACATGGGC
>NW_020188562.1:990297-990887 GCF_900000015.1 Plasmopara halstedii
TACCGACAAACGCATTCATAGATTCTTCTCGTTGTCAGCATGTGTGTCATCTCACGTGTTCTTTAAGGTGTTTACAAACTTGTTACGGCGTACCTTAGCTACCTAAACGAATCTTTTTTACACTGCGACAAAGTCAAACGCATTCAGACGTATGTCACGATATCAGGAGCTGAAATCTCATGTGACATGTTCTGTAAAGTGATTGCAGACGTGTTACAGCATATTTTAACTACCTGGAAGCATCATTTTGACGCAGCGATCACGGCAAATGCAGGAAGACGTACGTAAGGATATCAGCATATGTGACAGCATGTCAAATGTTCTCTGAAGTGTTTGCAGACGTGTCACAGCGTACTTTAACCACCTGGTAACATCATTTTGCCGCAGCAACAACGGCAAACGCATCGAGAGATTCGTCACGTTGTCAGCATCTGTGTAATCATCGCACATAATTTTTGAAGTATTTTAGGTCATACTGCAGCTTGCATTAACTGCCTGAAAGTTTTCTTGTAACGTAGCGACAACGGCAAAAGCATTCAGACGTACGTCAGCTGTAATATAGTGTCACATATTCTCGAAAGTGTTTGCAG
>NW_020188562.1:990897-991196 GCF_900000015.1 Plasmopara halstedii
CGCTCTGTGGGTCGAACAACTGCGTCACAAGACGATTAAATGTTGCTGATGCATTTGACAGCCCTTGGGTAATCACCAGCCACTCCCAGAGCATGCCGCTCGGAGTGCTTACCGCTGTCAGCGGAATGTCAAACGCTCTCATGAGCAATTGGTAATACCCATCTACCGAATCGAGTGCACTGTACTTCGTACATCCCACCATGTTGTTCTGAACAACATCCTTCCTAGGAACTGGCAATTTTGCCGGAATGGTGGCAGTGTTGAGCTTATTGTAAGCATGAACGATACGCCACTTGCCA
>NW_020188562.1:992730-992821 GCF_900000015.1 Plasmopara halstedii
TGTTAAACAAATCCGTCTGGTTCAGTCAGGAAAACTGTAGCACGTCTAGAAGCACCACAAACGTATGTGACATGATATCTCAGCTGCTGAC
>NW_020188562.1:992831-993172 GCF_900000015.1 Plasmopara halstedii
CACCCTCGTCGACGGTATGACGGGGGAGGAAGATGGCGATGTCCGCCTCGGGGCTATGCCTGCAGTAGAGGCTCTTCTTGAGCTGGACGAGATGTCCCTTGAAGAGTTCTGCAGTGCTTTGAAGGCAGGCGATTTGGTCGAAGTGGTCATTGTACGACCGGACGAGGAGATAAACTAGTCATCGCTTCTAAATGAAGCTGTCTTGGAAAACACCCAGAGAGTGCTGAGCGCACGGGGTGGATCGTCGATCCTACGGAATCCCTTGGATCCGTACTATCCTTTGTAAAGGAATTTCAAGACGTCATCTCCAAAGACCCGCCTTCGGTCCTACCTCCGGACCG
>NW_020188562.1:993182-994106 GCF_900000015.1 Plasmopara halstedii
TACAGTGACCGTCTATATGGAAGGCCTCCACACTGGCGTGACCAGAATGGAAGTCTGCCGTGTGCATCTATCTTCGTTTGAAGAGGCGGTGAATGTAATATTGAATGCCGAATTCAATTTCAAGTCGGCACGACTTGGTTGGAATGCACACTCCAACAGCTCGTCAAGCTGGCCTATGCCCATGGATCTCAGCGATGCTGAGGACGAGGGAGCAGAGCTCCGAGCTACAAGGCAGCACGCAAAGACACGAAAGTGTTTTATTTATCTAGACCCTTCATCTTCGGAGCGGTTGCCCCCTGCGCAAGGCGCGTCAAGGTTCTTCGAACAATCGCCCCAATTCCTACCAGCCTGGTTCGTCGCGGGGAAACGACACCACCCAGTAGTCACGGGGCGACCTACTGGAGAAGAACTGAGTCCTATTGAGCCTCAGGCAGGCATAGGTCAACAGGGCCCAGCCACGAAGAGCTCCGTGCTCTTGAACACGGAACATGTAAGCAAGCCGGGCTTGCTGGTTGTGGAAGCGACCGTAAAGGCTTCGAGAAGCCACAGAAGATCCACATAGATTCTGATGCGTCGGGCAAAATGTTCGACGCTCCACGATGGAGAGAAGTCAGTTGTAAGCTGAGGCGCTGAAAGCGCGGTTGGGTGACATCGTTACTGTTCGCCTAGCAATGGGGACGCGTGTCACGGTCGCGTGGACCTCGAAGTCAAGTTCCTTGACTTTATTAGCGTGGAACGCTGTCTAGTCTTAGACTTGGATGCAAGGTATGAGCTCATTCTAAGAAAGGCATGGTCGGAACACCATGAGCCATGGATTAATTGGAGGTCAAAGACCTTGGGCGCTACGCGCACGTCTCCCGGTGGATCTTTGGCAAGTCATGAACCCACCTCTGCTAGGAGACAAAAGCGCTATTGGCAAGAGCA
>NW_020188562.1:998992-999116 GCF_900000015.1 Plasmopara halstedii
AGAGGAGGCGAGAGAGTTTTATTCGAAGCTAGCTCTTACTGGTGTACAACATATACACAAGAAGGTCATGATATCGACTGTCGTCGAGAACGAGCATATGAATTCGATTGCACAGATCTTGGAT
>NW_020188562.1:999225-999456 GCF_900000015.1 Plasmopara halstedii
CTTTAACCTCAGTGCTGAGGTTATTTTCCATCAAGCCATCAAAGTCGGAGAAAGGAGTTAGTATAAGAAAATGTTCTAAGTAAAATCATTAATAAATTTAGAGCCAACAGTGAATGAAAGCGTGCGAGCTGCGAACAATGCCGTTGCACACGCTTTGGCGGAGGTTAATCGCGACACTGAGAAGATCAAGGCGATTAAAATGGATATCAACGCGATTGGATCGGATATCCA
>NW_020188562.1:999466-999622 GCF_900000015.1 Plasmopara halstedii
ATTTCACGGAAGACCCAGGGAACGATGCTTCAAGAAAAGAATTGTATCCATTCTAAACCACATTGGATACATTGAGAATGATCGAAAATGTTTTGTACTTCACTGTTATATAGTGCTAACTATCCTTTTATATTTTTCAGACTGATATTTTACTGT
>NW_020188562.1:999632-999759 GCF_900000015.1 Plasmopara halstedii
CCGAGGTGTTGTGGTCCAAGGGTTGCATGCTTGGGGACGATGGGCTGATGGGCATTGCATTTGAAAATCACGTGCATACGATGGCAAGGAATGGAAAGAAGATCGAGATGCAAGTGAGGGCGTACGA
>NW_020188562.1:999888-1000105 GCF_900000015.1 Plasmopara halstedii
TTTGGTCCAAGTCTGATTTAAACGCGATTGGCACGCATTTTAAATGGAGCAAAGACAAGATCAAGGATAAATACTTTTATTCGGGCGGCAATCTATGCGATTTCTTATCGGAAAGAAACTTTGTCAAGAACTCGATCTACCTAGCGACTCGACGGTTGTAGAACTTCTTGATACGCAGTATAAGGGTTCGTCGGTGCGTCAAGTTGATCGCTTACGG
>NW_020188562.1:1000115-1000577 GCF_900000015.1 Plasmopara halstedii
AAGTTCGAGTGACGATTATTGGTATCCCTCCAGTCGATCGCTTAAGACCATCGATAGCGTCGCCAAGATGACCATGCCTGGGCAGCAGAACGTGGTTGGATTGATTCAAATCACGAAGTCAGACCACCACAAAATTGATTCGAAGGTGCTGGACAAGTATGCAGGATTCTTTTCGAACGGCAGCAGATATATTGCATTGGTGCCAGACAAGGAAACGTGTGATAACTTTCGGCTCTCTCCAGCCGATCCTCCAACAAAACTGCCGTTGGATGTTGCTTATATCACAACCTGGAACTTGTGATATTTATTTAGAAAAAATGTAGGTTTGCTCTAGGTATGCAATGAAGTTAATAAGGACGAGTCACTTACAATAGTATAGTCTATTGTTTTTTTTACAATTCCTTTTGGACTCGTGTGATGGACTATAAAAACAAATTGCTCAAGTAGGGTATCGAAACAGAG
>NW_020188562.1:1000587-1004526 GCF_900000015.1 Plasmopara halstedii
GCGCTTTGCTACGGTAGCCCCGCTGCAGACGGGGTTGATGCGAACGACCCTGTATAAGCCGCACGATAATGGGACTCTCCGTTTAGACAATAAACAATATTATTTCTTCGCCATCATTCCGACGAATGGACTTTTCAGCTCTTAGGTATGGTTTGCTAACTCTTGGAAATCTTGACAGTTTTAACGCCCGGTACGCCTAAAAAGACAGTGCAAATTCTCGTGGCATCTATCGCCGAAACGCTTTAAAATGTCCCTTCTAAATTGATCATCCACATTAGTGTCCATTCTTGCTCGCAGCCTCCTCGTGTGGAGCCAAACCAAATTTATGACCATTCAGGTTTCCGAGCCGCCAAATTCTAAAAAACCTCATTCTTTCACTTGCTCGATTTTATCTTTCCTACCAAGAACTCAATTCTAATCGACAATACAAACGCGTAGATAATAAAGAAAATCCTTAATACAATCCTAATATGTAAGACCCTGCACAACACATCCTGTGCAGCAGACAATCAATCGTTAAGCAAGATTAGGTGTGATAGTTTCGATTATGTTTTCATTTTTCCACTGGTCAAATAGCACACCATAAGCAGCGTCGAATGGATACACTTGACGCATGGTGTTCTCCACTGGATCTGATGTCCAAAAGACCTAGCGCCAACGACACTAACTTGAAAAGCCGAGAATCATAATGTCACAATACTTGAACTTTATGTGCTCAAAACCAAAAGAGGTGGATTGCTTGCGTGAACTTGAGCATTAGAAACCCGTCGATGTAAACTTGTTTCGGCTTCAAGATTTTGGTCTTGTGCGTGCACATAAATGTACACACGGTATCAACACGACTTTCGGTGGTGACCCAGTAAGCAATGGTGAAGCAATCTGTGCTAGCTGATACGAAGTTTGCCTACGCCAGTATTGGCCTCAAATTTGTTAGATATGATGATACGCTCATGCTCGTGGCACATTTCAATAAATTTCGTTCTGATGACGTAGAGCCATCATATCATGGACAACTTTGATGGGTACACTACAAAGAGGACTATAAGGTTTCACTACACCATTGTTTGAGACAATAAATGTAACGTCTCGTGAATCGTTTCTATTTTTTAACAATGGTGTCTACGTAGAAGCAGCGCAATGGGCAAGGGAAAACAAAAGCCATTGGTTGCAAACAAGCAATATGAAGACGGGGATGAACTAGCAGGTTCGACGTTGGAAGATTACTTTGCTTCCCACAAAGTTAGTGGCCTCGTTTCACAGCATCTGCTTAATATTCCAACGGACGATAACAATGTGATGGCAGCGGAAAAGGCTGAGGAATGCCAAATCCATGCCGAATCATTCGAGTCAATGAGCGAGCAAGGAAGCTACGAAGATGACTACGAGGTTGATGAAACGGGGATTTCAAATTTTGATTTTGTACAAGAGGTGGCAGGTATGTCACTTTGTGACTATCTGTGTGTCAAAGATGATGATCGTGCAGCAGCAAAAGAAACGATGGCTGTAACTGAGTCTCAGCAAGTATTTGAGTCTCAACCCACACTGGAGACTGACGCAAACTTAAATCTAAATGGTATGTCACTAGATTATTATTTTGGCTCGACAAAGCATTTAGAGGAAAATAGACATGGAGCTCGAGCCAAAAAGAAATTTTCTCCAAAGGTCAAGCATAAAGGCAGCAAGGCAAAGCAAACTACTGCCGTTCTACCAGAAGGTAAATCTTCTTTATCCGTAAAAGGTAGCGGAAGTATTCAAGCTTTAGATAATGTTCGCAAACCCATGGTAAATCCAGACGAGACGAATGAATCAGCTGACGATCTAATCTCTAACGGTTTGACACCGTTCCAGCGGCGTCAGAAACGAAAGAATCAAGCCAAAAGTAAACTGCAAAGGAACGTCGGAAATAAGTCACTTAATTCGAAAGCTTTTCTAGTGTCTGAAGTGCTAAACGAAAGCGAGAAGCGAAAAGGTATATTGAATGCATCACATCGCCTTCACCATCACGTTCCCCATTCGTTAGCAGCTAATCATCAGTCTCCACTTCCCAAGTTGGCACTTTCTCCATCTTTTTTGTATACCAGTCAAAAGGATCATGATATAGATGATGAAAAGCTACCACTCTTGTAATCATTAATCACACAACAATTTCGCAATTATATGTAATACCAAGCTGGTACATCGGCATTGATGTCGTCTTTCATTTCTAAATTCTAAGCAAGTTACCTGAAGTTTGAGGGCTGGAATGAACCTTTTGACTTAAAATACTCGATCGCTTTAATCACCTTGTCATAGCTAATGTTGTACGCAGGATGCGTACGGGCGACTAAGTTAGACGCATCACCAAAAACGACCGGGGAGCCTCTTCCGTCTCCGTATTGCGCGACGGACAAGCCACTAAGACAATAACACGTATGGTAATGGTCACGCGGTTTGCCCGGTTTATCTCGCAATCCCCCGGAGATCTCTTGACCGCAAAGTAGTATATACCTCTGCAACTGCTCCCGATGGCATTGGTACGGAACAATATCCCCAAAGCGTCTTCTGACTTCACTAGCCAGCAACGCCGGTATCGCTCCTTGCCAGAAACTGTAGCAGCCGTCTACCAGCTTATTAGTCCGCCCTTGATAGCCGCCTTCAAACGGCATCTGTCGATTTGCGAGCCAATGCAGTAATCCAGAAAAATCACGAATCTGATCGACAGCCTCAAGAATATAAAGCGTTGCAACAGAACAGAATGCATAACCTCCATGCGCTTCATTGCCCGGTTCGCCACCAAAGCCTCCTTCATACGTCTGGCAAGATAAGATGTAGTCCACAACGCCAGCCTTCAGCTCATCCGTCAAGATTCCATACAAACTGGCAATAGAGATGACGCAGTACGTCACGCGTACGTCAACTTCACTATCGACAGTGCATTCACCATGAGCTAGAGGTGACTAACGTTACATCATAAACACTACGCACCCTCCATCATGAGCCATAAAAGCCCCCGTGGCCGCATGTTTTCTTGACATGAAAAACCGGTAAAGCGATAATCGGTCTACGCTCTCTAAAGCGTCTAGTGTCCCTAGCAACGCCAGCGTCAGACATGACGCGTAATTAGTGGCTGTATGTCCCAATTGTTTGGGACCTCCCCCAAAACCACCATCGTGATCGTCGTTCCAACAAGGCTTTAAAGTGCCTAACATAAATAAATTCAATTTGCTCGTCAGTCATTCGATCTAGCCAGATATCAATAAATGAGCTTCATCATCTTCACCGATAACGCGTTCTGTCATTTCGTCTGGAAGAGCATCGAGTAGCTCCAATGCGTGTAAAATCCAGTAAATAATCCATGGACGGCTGTTATATATTTGATCGAAAAGAATGAAGTTGGTCCAAATAGAAAGAATATTTTCGAAGACAATAAATGTGCGATTACCTGGCATCCAAGGTCACAAAACCCGCTGATAACCGTGTAAGGCCACGTTTTAAATACGCGACGTGTTTTTCACGCATAAGCAGTGGCTGCACATACCAAAATGATGGTTGGCGCGATTATCTAGAAGAATGAAAAATAAAAGTCATGTAAACTCACCTCAAGATCTGTGTTGACAAAATTTAATTGTTGTAGCTCCAGCTGCTGGTCCAGAGGTAGCTCCGGTAGTGGGAAGAAGAAAAGACTACAACTAGATTCACAATCCTCTTGTTCACTTGACGTGCGGGTGATTAGCCCGTCGCTTTTGCAGCGGTAGCGCTCTATCGCTGCGAAGTCTAATACCTCGCTCATTTTTTGTTTGACAATCAAACTTCCTGGACTAAATATTTGCAATGCTGGTTAAAGAAAAGTTATCGTACCAGAATATTTGAAATGAATTCAAAAAGATAGAATATTTTTTGGGGAATAAAAAAAATGCCCCAACTTTTGCCATATATAAAAAAAATATCCCAACTTTTCAA
>NW_020188562.1:1006512-1007025 GCF_900000015.1 Plasmopara halstedii
TCAAATACAAAGTCCGACTGATGGACTGCCACCAACCAGTGGGTACCGGTAAGCTGGTCAGCGGCGCAGCCGCATTTAGAGAAAGTTTCACCCGTTGACACGTCTCGCACGTGCGCACATAGGAGCTCGTCCATTTGTACAACTAGGACCACCAATAGTGGTGACTCACAGAGTTGCACGTTTTCTCACATCCGAGATGACCACTGAGTGGCGTGTCGCGAGCCTCATATTGAATGCAATGTTTCAAGTTCTCATCATGAGGAACCACAATTCGTGGTGTATCCGCTGAATCGGTGCTATAATATAGCAACACGTTATTCAACGAATATTGTCGCAATCGTGCACGCAGTTTTTGTGACAATTTCTTGTCCGAGTTTCCAAACTCATTCCTCCCTAGATCCCGTTGCAACGCTACACAAATCTCATCACCCGCATACACGGTGCAATTCAAACCGGTCACAGACGACGTTACAGTTATAACATGAGCAAGCTCATTGTCTGGTCTGCGTGACA
>NW_020188562.1:1007035-1007152 GCF_900000015.1 Plasmopara halstedii
TGAAACTACGCAGAAATGGCCCGGCCATTATCCAACCTCCTTAAAAGGGATGCGGAATGTAAAAAGGGAATCTCTTCTGCGCCGAAGATGCACTTGTCTGCATTGGCGTACAGTTTG
>NW_020188562.1:1007162-1007513 GCF_900000015.1 Plasmopara halstedii
GTAGAATTGCAAAACCTCATCTGCATTTATCAAGCGCGTCACGCCAGCTGATGTCATGGTTTGCCGAATAAGTTTTGTTGATTATTGGCAAACCTGTAACCAGTTAATGGGTACTGTCTGAGAGATAGACTCTTTACGAATAACTGAAAATTGATGTCTTTTGAGCACTCTGGTCAACCACTGCGACAGAGCTGGGGTGATGTTGCCGGAGTGGATACCCATTTTACGCTCTCTTTCGGTTCGGTCGTTTTCAGATTCGTGCCCAAATTTGGATATCAGCATATTATAGGCTAAGGATTTGGAAATCGGATTTCCAGTTTCCTATTGTTCTACCACGTGGGCAATTATAAA
>NW_020188562.1:1007523-1007647 GCF_900000015.1 Plasmopara halstedii
GTTCCTTTTGGATTCATTGTATCCAATAGCTCCTTCATCAAGCGGCGATGCAGCTGACGCTGTCGCGCCTCAATTATAATTTCATTAGGTATTCGGCTGTTGGTAGAGTTCGGCTGGACAAATG
>NW_020188562.1:1007800-1008104 GCF_900000015.1 Plasmopara halstedii
ATTTTTTTGATCGGCTATTGAGGAATTTTAAATAGTAAGCTATTTAGTTATTTCGCATCAAAATTCTATTTTGAAAATCAAATTTTAATTGCACACATGAAACATTGGGTCGAAAACCCTTTTTTTCGGTGAAAATAAAATGTATTACCGTACTTCACACTGACCTACTTTTGAAAGGTGATTTTGTTAATATTGAAGGTGGTCAAAAATGAACCGAAATTGTGATTATTTTGTTAAGTTTTTAGTGCACCTTTTCAAAATTGTTGACGGTCGAAACAAGGGTTAAAAACGATGAAACTGTTCT
>NW_020188562.1:1008114-1009436 GCF_900000015.1 Plasmopara halstedii
CACCCTCTGCAAACTTGGTCACATCGCTTCCGCAATTAGTCACTACACCCGAAAAGTCATACCCAACAATCTGCGGCCTGTTCAAACAGTATTAGCTTCAAATCAAGCATCATATTTACCAAAAAACCCACGACAAATCTGCAGAACAAAATTCTTAATGTTAGTAAGCAAAGCAAAATATACCTTGAAATAAGTATATCACGTGCATGGATACTTTGATAATGTCAATTTCGCTAATGTAAAATAAAAAATATGAAAATTCACTGATATGACATTATGGTGGCAATCCTACTCCAAGACATCATCAGTAGCCGATGAACGACAATGCGTAGTCTGCTGAAAATTATTGAGTACGACATTAGTAAATTAATGATGAACCTCACTGATTGTAAGCGCACAACTGATCAAGATTGATATTTCCACTATATACAACTTGGCTGGAGAGTAATGCGATTTAAGTCATGCAGAGTAAGTTTTGAGTCAACTATGAGTTCTGGCTTGGAGGTTGGCCAAGCGTAGTACTTTTCATCAATGCAAATTGGATTTGGCCTATGCGTTTTAATATATTCACCATACATAGCTTGTGTATATTAGAACAAAGTAAATTTGTGTTACTCGCAACAGTCGGCCCTTATCATAATTTGCATCCGTATTTGAATGAATGCTTACGACAAAGCAATTGAACGACCTGTAGAACGAACGCATCCTTGTCTTAATCATTATAATATAAGTAACATCTACATAGACACAAGGATTACTGTATTTCAAATGTCGTTTCAGACATACGAAAAAATATCCTTTTGGTTGATTTTAATATCGTTTCAAGGGGTATTGCTATGTTTTTGATACACTTAGATGCCGTGCTCATCGTTCATGTCCGGCGTATTTTTGGCTCGCGTCCGACTTTGATGTCCAGCTTTCTATTGATCAGAAGCAGCGAAGTCACTTTTGATCGTTTCATGTAGGCAGAATAAAAAAATGCCTCAACTTTTGCCATATATAAAAAAAATATCCCAACTTTTCAGAAAATAAAAAATACCATTTTTTTATTCTCCCTTTCATGGAATTAAATGTCCAATGTCTGTCTTTTTTCGAGTTTTATTAAAATATGATACTAAGAAAAGTGGAGTGGGGGATAGCAGCGGGCCCTGACCACATTCTCAGAATTCATCGTATCAGACGTGTTTCAAAATTGATATTGTTGCTTCTGTTAATTAGATAAAGATGGTCACGTTTCAGAACTCGGCGATGTGTGTATTTCTTGAAAAAATCGTGGCTGTCAGAACATCGCTGGATCAGTGTTCATAATGCTTCGGTGAAAC
>NW_020188562.1:1009446-1009929 GCF_900000015.1 Plasmopara halstedii
AGCTCCAACACCATTCCGCATCCTTTTTAAGGAGTTTGGACATTGGCCGGGCCATTTCTGCGTAATTCACGCTGCACTTGTGCAAATACTTGGCGAGATTAAGCCACTTACGCAAGACCTTCTGGTTCTTTGGAACCGGTCTCTACAATGGCCTTGATCTCAGCGGGATTTGCTCAAAGGCCACGCTTCCCAATAAAGCACCCTAAAAAGGGAACCTCTTCTGCGCCAAAGATGCACTTGTCTGCATTGGCGTACAGTTTGCTCGTGCGCATGCACTCGAGCACTGCTCTAAAAAGGACGAAGTGGTTCTCCTCATCCGTCCTCCCGTGCTCCGCACGAGTGTGAACAAAAACGTCGTCAAAGTATGTCTATGCATACGCCCTGTTGGACCTGAACAACTGCGTCACAGGACGATTAAATGTTGTTGGTGCATTTGACAGCCCTTGGGGCATCACCAGCCACTCCCGGAGCATGCCGCTCGGA
>NW_020188562.1:1010465-1010705 GCF_900000015.1 Plasmopara halstedii
CTCAACGGATGGTGGGCGGGGATTGCCGCGTGGGGTGTATTCAACGGCCGCTGAATGCTTCCGTTGGTCGATTAAACCCGATAAATTGTCCTTGAAAACCTTTTAAATACCAATGTCACCAGCTTGAAGGTAGGGTGTTATGGTCTCCCGGCACAACGCACATGGCAATATCTCGCTAATGTCACTTAGCTTTAATCTTCTTGGATATATGCGCTCTCATCGAGTCCCACACAAGAGCTT
>NW_020188562.1:1010715-1022793 GCF_900000015.1 Plasmopara halstedii
ATCGGTGCACAGAAAAAGCTTCTTTGGCTGCTTTAATCCTGCAGTATCTCTTTCGCATGCGTCATGACCAAAGCGATGTCATGCCCACTCCGGCCATACACGAATGCGTAGACCGCGAGGTGCTGGCGCGCGATTAGACCTTAGGGTGAGAAAGGGTCCGTTGGCCTTATTTATCTTCCTCATCATCAGCACCATCGCCCTCTACATCACTGGTCGGCGGGGTGGTGTCCACAGTGGCTCCATGGAAGCTGTCTTTGGTGTTGACGTAGGTGTTAGCGTCGAGAGGTCGGAGAGATCGAGATGGCGAATTAAAGCGGAGCTCAGCGCTGTGTTGATGCCGATGATCTCATCAGCATTACCACAATCGGTGGATGACTTGAGCATAGTAGCCATGGGTGCTGGCACGATGCCCGCATGGCTGCCGCTATACCAAGAATTTTTATAAAATGAGGTTGCCGGGTCGACTACTTTTATAAGTATACTGGATATTACGGCAACAAGGCACGGACTATCATCGTGATACTTAAAAAGGGTTCTAGCAAATGCTGGACTGAGGTAAAAGATGCAGTCTCGAAGGCTGTAAAAAAGATAGCCTCATTTCTTCCACCAATTCTGCCTCCACTGAATCAGAGCGAACCCTTGCAAGTCGACTGTGAAGCCTTGGTTGTCACCATAGGTTGTGCTTCACTTCAAGCAGATGCCAGTGGGTATAACGCATATTGCTTTCGAGCCTCGCAAGCGTAAAGCAGTAAAGAAGGACTTTCTATTTCATGACAAAGTGTGATTTTCTGTGAAAAATACATTTGTCAAGATCAGTGTACACCCGATTGGCCGAGAAACAATTACGATATGTGCATATTACACGTCCTTGCGCTCAGCGTTGTTGGTACCTTATTTCACGATCTTACGCAGAGAGAGGCAAGCTGGATATTTTACTTTGCCTCGTATACTTTAAGTGAAAATTCTGCTGGATAGACAAAATGCGGTGGTGGATGCTTTACATTACCGCCCAGATGATGCGCTGTCGTATGTCATGATGGTGACGTCACCCATCGACGTCGTGATGCGCACTGTGTATGTGCCTGATGCAAAATTTGTTGGACTGTTGGAATTTTAGATCGCAAAAAAGTTTCAGGTTCAAATGTCGCTACATCGTAATATTTGGTCGCACGGTATCACTTCTATTCTTTATCTCAAGTCGTACACATAATTTCTTGACAATCTAAGCACAAAATACTGTACAACCCACAATTTAATCCAAGGGTTGTTGGCTCGGCAGAAAAGAGACATATGGTCCAGTGAGCACTACTTATTGTCTTCGCGTGTAGATTGTGTTAATGGGCATACCTGTCTTCTGAAATTTCTTCTTCATTTTGATGTTGCCAAAATCAATGAGGTTTCTCGCCCTCGATTAGGCGCTAAATCTTCTCGTCAACTTGCAAAGTTGCGCTGGATGTATGTCAGCTCGAAATGCGTGACTAATCTAGGAATGTTTCGAGTAATTGCTTGATGAGATTAACATGAGCAGAATATGCGTAAGCCTTCTTCAAAAGCGGCTTAAGCTGAGCTTATGTTTCGACCGCAAAATTCTTGCATTGGTTGAGGAGCTCAAATCACCAATCGCCGTGAAACATGCCCTGGGAGACAGTGCAAATGTCGCACACCGACGATATAATGAAGATTATTTGCTATTTAAGTTAACGAACCATACGTATGACTATTACAACCAGCTTAATTCGAGATTATACAGATGATAATCGTTATTACCTGTTAGCCTCAGATATTTGAGGAACCCTTCGCATTGATCTCACGGACCGCAACAGCAGTCGAGAGCTCAGTACATAAAAGCTTTTCGGCGGTCACACTAATGAGATGTATAGATACTTCGGTAACTTGGATGGCAAGTCCACGACAAGCGACCATTCTATCGCTAAATATATATATGGAGTTACGCATAATCGTCACAAGGATGATAGCCATAAAGAAACAATGACTCGGTCGGCCGTACAACCATCAGGATTTTTGGTCGGAATTATTTCTAAGCAAACAGAGGATAAATTTCCCAGAAGCAAGTTGAATTTCGATGTAATGTTTTGATTAAAATTGTCGCCCTAAAAGCATTTATTCTGCTTCTGAGATGATGCGCAGCATAACCTCTGTATTATTTTGTTCGTTTGCACCTTGTTCATTGCTCTTGACCTGGTAAAAAGTATTTTTAACTACTCAGAAGAGAGAGTTTTATTCCTCTCATTAAAGTCAGTACTTCAAGCAGGATACCGTTTGAGTGGCTGGTATTGCCATAGAGACTATCTAACACACCAGCGCTGTCCAATCGCCTGGTGACGCGGCAGTTTAAGCCACACGAATTCTATGCCCAGGATATTACAGCGATATACCCGCTCAGAATCATGTGAAACACGGCGAACCAAATACTCTCGCCGCATGCATCAGCGCCTTGGCCAACCTGCCAGTTCCGGCTGTATCATCCTTAGGACTTAAAGCAAGGCAAATAAGTACTAGTTTAAGTATCATGATGAAGTATTGTGGTACGTATAGTTACAGATAAGGGTGATTTGACTCCGAAAGGGGGTTCGTGGGACACGTTGACCGCTGGTCCCAATATGCAGTTGAAAGGATTTAGTCTTCCTGTTACGTGAAAAAAGTAAGCAATCGTTTCATATCACAAAGTCAACGCTAACGTCAACGCACGTGTAGTCGATTGATATACATTTACTCCTTGCTGATAGAATGAGCTTTGATAAGCAATTTTACATGAATGCGCCTTCCTAGCGTATCATGCACTAATAGAATGATGTTGTCCATAGATCTTTTTGTGATTTACAAGTGAGCCATGTACATCAATATTGATGGCGATCCGCAGTCGTTTGGATTGCTTCACACAATTAGACAGGAGACATTCCGGGATTTATTGCTTTGTACGTATAATGATAATACTATAGGATGTTATGTAAAACTCAGGTAAGAAAACTTGCGCAACAATGGTTGCACTTTCATGACTTATTCTTTTAAGCAGACATATATCTGTTGTATAAGCTTATCGAAGTCTCACCTTTTACTAGCTACCCAGCTTGTCGACTCTAGGCTACTCAGTGGGACCAAAAATGCCAAAATGTCTAGTCGTCCGCCGCAAAACACCCGCGACGAAGTGGCCAAACCAGCTACTGCAAGAAGTCTATTACACTAAATTTAGTCTCGCTTCTAAAAGTGTCTGTGGTAGCACTTGTCGCACTAATTTTAAACCTCGGTGGTAGTTTCATATATCCTCAAGCCGTTCACTCCTTCTTAGTTCTCCCCCTAATGTTTGCAATTTGAAGACGGTTCGTGGTTCTTAGGCTTCTTTTACCATTTAACATTCGGGAAGGGTACCGATGGTACCAAATTCGGCAGCAAGTCCTCGTCCAGTGCCTCTAATTCTTCATCGATTAGTTTGTGTGCCTGAAGCATATTAAACGCATTTGTACATGCAAGTCTCTCAGTTCCAGGGATATCCTCTATGATTCGACGCTGATTAATGCAAAAGGTTTTTGTTAACAAAAAGAATTGTGAATTACCAATCAGTAGTGCCAAGATTGGAGAACACGATTTCCTTGTAACGATAATTTTAGGTATCGTCATCATATCGGCGCATGATTCACTGGCAAGGCAAATGTTGTCGTGCACCTGTTAGTAAGAAGTGCGGGGCGATCGGCTGCGCTAACATTTATGTAGACTTTGACTTTGTTGTTTAAAGTGAGTATACTATCTTTCCCCGCACGATGACAGGGCACGATGTCAGGGTGTATCATTTAACTAAACAATGCGTAGGTGGGTTATCTCCCGCAGCTCATTGAAAAGCAAACTTGTGTTAGAGGCACTTAGTTCCGCTCCTATGTGGAGCTTACGAACCCATCCTATGTGCTTCTTTTGACGCGCACTGGTAGAATCAAAACTTCATCTGTACTGCAACCCTGTTGCTGCGCTACAACCTAATATATTTTGTGCAGCAACGTTGAATGGTGAGCAATAGGCAATTTAAACGTTTCGTCTCTTGTCACTCAGCAATGCACTTAATTGTCTCTAGTGGAGTGCTAGATTAAGATTTGCTTATGATACTACTGTCGTCCCTCTGATAACTAATAAATGCGGTGGAAAATCATCTATGAGTTATTACACGTACACTAAAATTCCACCAGCACGTTTAACAAATGCGCAGGGGCTCGAGGTCTGCTATCAAAATGCAAATTAAAAAACAATGGATGAGTCAAAATGCGCTTGCTACATGGGCTACCTAGAAGTTTGACGTTGGAATCACTCAATCTGCTATCAGTAACATCCTCAAAAAGAGTCGCGATCTCGAGGCCATAGCAGACGTTGAGCTTTTGGTCAAACGGCCCCGCGCATTGCACATCACCCGCAACTCGATGAAGCCTTGGCAACATGGGTGCTTCAATGCTAGACAACGCATGTAGCCATCACTGGAGATCTCATCAAAACCAAAGCAAACGTCTTTGCTTACCGACTTGGCTTGAGCGAGGATGCAAGCAAATATTCCAATGGAGAACTGCAACGCTTTCAAGATAGGAACAAGCCGCGTTGCATTATAATCCATGGTGAGAGTGGTGCAGTAGATCAGGCAGCAATCGATGCTGCCCTTCGTGTGCGTTTGGCAGTCATTGCTTGGTATGAGCTGAAGGCTGTGTTCGACATGGATAAAACAGGTATGAATGTTACACGGGAGTTCTTTTATTAGTGTTTGCGTAGGTTTGTTATATCCCATGGTTCCAGAAAAGCCCATTGCACAACAGCAGATTGAGACGTAAACGAGACAAAGTAAAAAAATGCATATAAATTTGGTCTTTTATATGAAAAGGTTGACTAGACTACCATTCTCTCTTCTGCATCATCGAACCGCATCACTATTGCCTTTGCTGCCAACGCAGATGAGTCAGAGAAGCTCAAGACATTGTTCATTGGAAAGTACAAAAAGTCCCGCTGTCTCAATCGTAAGACAGGAGAGCATCTCAGTTCCTATAATCGCTGCAATTAGAAAGCGTGGATGACCGGCGCCATCTTTTAGGATTGGCTGGAAAGGTTTGACAACGACATGAAGGTACAATATGTAAGCGTTTTAGGTGTGCTCTCGACCATTTCAATCACTGTTCCTTTAGGCCAAAGATAGGTGGGGGTTTTATACTAGAAAACGCCACTTCTTACATAATCGACGATTACGAGGTGGTCTTCCTCACTCCAAACTGCACGTCTAAGATCCAGCCCATGGATGCTGGGATCATGTCCGCGTTCTAGCGACGTTACAGACGATATCATCTTCAAAATGCCGTTTATCGTGACGATCGAGGTGAAACCGACATCTATAAAATCGATCAGCTAACCGCAATGAAATGGAGCAAAGTAGCTTTGGAGGAGATATCAGTAGCTACCGTGGCCAATTGTTTTCGCCAAACTGGTCTCTTTGCAAGGCCTCCTCAAATATCGGTGTTTCAATATGGAGGAGCAATACATTGAAATCGACCTGTGGGACACTATCCAAAGCTTCCTTTTAATAATCCCATGGCTGTTAAAGAGCTTTGAGTCCAGTGATGGAGGATTACACAGCCAATCTGGAGATGAATGACGACGAGATTATAGCTATGGTTCAGTAGGCGGAAGAAGAGGGAGAATGACGATCAAGAAAACGAAGATGTGGAAAAGCAGAGAGTCACGAATCGGGAAAAGTTAAAGAGCCTAGCAATTACTGCTTCACTGCTGGATGTGACGGATTTCACAGATAGAGTGTACTCAGGCGCATTCGGGAACTGCAGAAATCTTTTAAAACGACGGCGACAGTCCAGACTACTATCAGTGCGTGCATTGACTTCTACGTCAATAAAATTCATGTTTGTAAAAAATGTTAATAAATGCAGTACCTAAACGGAAATACCCGAAACGAGCGAGTTAGGCAATGCGCTATATACTTGGGTAACTCAATAATTGGCTACTATTTTACCAGTTATGCGTTATTACTTGGCTACATATTGGTGGAACACTCTTTTATTAATAATACGACACCCGGATATGAGTTATCCGAGGGACGACTGTACTATTATTGCAGGTTCTTGTTCTTATTACATATTATTTTAGCCTTAAAATGTCTGAAGACTCAGCATTGACGCAATTAATCACATGACATCACGCCCGCGCCATACCTGACGTGCATCGCGTGCGAGCCACTCACCGCTGCGCATTCGTCACTTGCAAATTCTCCGTTTGGACGCCAACAAGCACATCACAATCTTTCTTAAACCTACTATGGCAATCCTGCACCCGGAAGCCGAGTCAGCTGCTAAGATAGCTTCGCTGTCCGAAGCTAAGCAGCGTGAGCTCGCTGAAGCTGGCTACAAGCATGTAGTGGGTGCTCCAGCGCCGCTACCGCTAGATCTACCTCACTTTTCGCTCCGCGACTTGCGAGCTGCCGTTCCCTCACACTGTTTCGAACGCTCTTTCATCAAGTCCACGTACTATCTCATCAAGAACCTGTTTACGTGCGCGGTGCTCTTCTACATAGCCACATACATCGACCGAACAGGATACTTTGCCTACATACTCTGGCCTGCGTACTGGTTCTTTCAAGGAAGTTACCTAACCGGTATTTGGGTCGTCGCACACGAGTGTGGACATCAGTCTTATTGCTCCATTGAAGTCGTAAACAACGTAATTGGTCTCGTACTGCACTCGGCGTTACTCGTGCCGTACCACAGCTGGCGTATTTCACACCGTAAACATCACTCGAACACCGGAAGTTGCGAGCACGATGAGGTTTTCGTTCCCGTCACGCGCTCCGCGATTGCTAGTTCGTGGAATGAGACGCTCGAAGACTCTCCACTCTATCAACTCTATCGCATTGTTTACATGTTGGTCGTGGGTTGGATGCCTGGGTATCTCTTCTTTAACGCGACAGGACCGGCCAAGTACTGGGGTAAAGCTCGCAGCCACTTCAACCCAAATTCGGCCATCTACTCAGACCGTGAGCGTTGGATGATTATCCTTAGTGACATCTCTCTCGTGTTCATGATTGGTGTGATAGCGGCATTGATTCACACTTTTTCATTTTACACGATTTTGAAATTCTACGGCGTACCCTACATTGTCGTGAATGCCTACCTCGTGCTCATTACATTCCTGCAACACACAGATACATACATCCCCCACTTTCGACAGGGTGAATGGAATTGGCTGCGCGGCGCCCTTTGCACAGTAGATCGCTCCTTTGGCTCGTATCTTGATTCGGTTGTTCACCATATCGTGGACACGCACGTGTGCCACCACATTTTCTCCAAAATGCCGTTCTACCACTGCGAAGAGGCCACCAACGCATTAAAGCCGCTACTAGGCAAATTCTACTTGAAGGACACCACGCCCGTGCCCACTGCGCTGTGGCGTTCTTATACTCACTGTAAGTTTGTCGAGGACAACGGTGCTGTTGTCTTTTACAAGTGCAACATTTGAAGCCACGTGTTGCTTTTATAACTCATGTATTCGAAAACGAGCTGCCGTAAATAATTCAGGCAGTAAATAACTACGACGTCAAATAATATAGACTGATTGGTCTGCACTTGCGTCTGCGCACTTTTGGGAATGAAAAATGCTCTTATGTTTGAATTTTTAGACTACAAAAGGCAGAAGGACTTCTCTTTGTCCTCCAGATGTCATAATTTGAATTGTAGAGCTGTACAAACTTTTTCGCGACCTATTCATAGGCTCTTACATGCCATATGCGCCAGTATCCTCCTACTGCCCTTCACTCCAGTTGCAAGCACTCTGTAGATGATGTTTGGCTTTCATTTTTCAACATCACTCTACAGACTAAACAACATGAGGACTAAAAGCACTGTACGCTACCCCACGGCTCTAAGCATTTTAGGCAAAGTCAGACTTTTCTTTTTTACAATCGAGGTTAGCTAGTCTTCAATGCTAAAAGGAATCAATGGTTGAATGATCTGCATCTTGCGTATCGTTCGGGCTAATGTTAATTTGTATTAGTCGAACCAGCGGTCTGCAGGTTTAGCCTTGTCGTCCATCCTCACCGCACTCAACTCTCCGAAAATCTCATTCTTGTAGCTCTGCACCAATTCGTCGAAAGATTTCTCTTTCTCGAGATCCTTTGCGTGTTTACGCTGATTGCGAGACAGAGTCTTGCCCTTCTTTGCCAAATGATTGCTTTCTAGTGATGCTAAAACGTCAACCTCTGCATCGCCATATGAGAATTCAGCGCGTTTCCTTTTCGACTGCAACTTCACCTCCTTGACTTTGATTTCCTTTTTCGACTTGTTTGCATCGATCGAAACTTCAGCCTTAGCTTCTGCTTTTACCTGTACGCAAAGTTTCTTTTTCTCACGCTGCCGCTGCCCTCGACTTTTTTTCAACTTGTCAGCGTCTTTACTACCTACGCCTTGTGCTTCCTTCAATAGTCGCTCTTCCTCGCGTTTCTTCGCAGCATCAACAGCGCGCTTCTCACGCAATTTCAATTTACCATGGTTTTCAAGAGCAAATTCTACGATGAGGCGGGATTTTGAGCTGTCCGGTGCACCAGCAGTTGTCACGCGACCAGCAGCGTATGAAGTATACTTTGGATTATTGTTCAGCACCCGAAGAGCAGCCAGTGCGTGAACATGCTCTGAAAATTCGACAAATCCATACCCACGAGAACGCGCCTCTTTTCCTGCTTTTACCGCTTCCATGTCACGCACTACCTTAGCCATACGGACTTTTACCGGAGGATTTCCCTTTGACGCTAACTCTGGTTTGATGTCGGAAAGGCTGACATTGCCAGCACGTACACCAGCCGTAGCAGCATCGTGAAAGAGCTTCTTTAGCGAACGGTCATCCAGCTCAATGGACAAATTACGTACTGAAAGACGCAAGGGTGACACAAAGTACATGGGATTCTGAAGCTTCAGCTTCTTTTCTCGGATCGCGCGTCGGCGCTTGTCAATGTCCATCTTGGGCAGCTCAAGCTCAGCGTCCGACACCTTGTTAACGTTCAGTGTGCCTTCATAAGCTAGATAGAGATTCCGCTTATCAAGACGGCGGCGTTCACGAGCATTTGAATCGGTCAAATGCTCGGCATCGGTCTTCGAAACAGCCCTTGATAATATCAATTGACGTCCATCAAGAGTCAAGGCATCATCGCAACTATTTGCCAGCACAGACAACGTCAAGACTTTGGCTTTTTTTTCTTTCTTATGCTTTTTCGTTTCATCGACATGCAGCTGCTCTCCACGCTTTAGAACGTTCGACGCCACCTCAACGGATTTAAAACGAACAAACCCCACTCCCTTGGACAGACCGGAACCCTTGTCATGTACCACACGCGCATACTCTACCGCTCCAAATTTTTGAAAGAACTCACGCAGTCCGTCTTCAGACGTTTGAAAAGAGACGTTTCGAATAAATAGCGTGCGCTCCCGTTGAGCCTCAGTGTCTTCCTTACTAAGAAGAGCAAGATCTTCCTTCTCCGTTTCGATGCCCGAATCATCCGACGTCGCGTCTTCTTCATCGTCTTTGGCCATAACAAGCTTATCGTCATCATCATTACCACTATTCGTCTCTTCTACGTATTCATCCAGACCGCTTTCTGTCTTCTTCTCTAGCTTTTTTTGCTGGTCCGTATACTTTTGTTTCGACAATGCAAAATCAACAATCATTTCACGGCCTTTAAGCTTAGTCCCATTGAGGTTTTCAACAGCCGCACGCGCGTCTGCCACGTCGCGGTACTGGACGAAACCAAATCCACGGCTTCGATCTGGCACATTCTCAATAGTTGTCTCTTCATCGTCTCTCTGTCTCCTCTTCTGGTCCAATTCTACTGGCATACGTACGATGCGGACTTCGAACAGTGGCCCATACACCTTAAATAGGTTTTCCAAATCGTTTTCAGATGTTTGGAAAGCCAAATTTCGAACAATCAAGCGTAATCCTTCTGCTTCGGCCCCGCCTCTTAATTTTCTAGGGAATTCTGTACTATTTTGATCATCAATCACAACGGTTGTGGCTGCACTCTTCACTTGCAGGATTGACCCTTTAAAAATGTGGCAGTCCAACTTTGAGATCGCTAAAGCCGCTTCCTTTGTCGTCTGAAATTGTACCAAAGCATACGTCTTGCCGCTTCGAGCTTCCTGCTTTAACTCAACCTTTTCTACGCTACCGATCTTCTTCATCTTTTTCAGCACATGCTTCTTAGTCACATGAGCACCGAAGCCGAATATCAAGACTGACTTTTGCTGCACAGCAGCCTCCTCTTCTTTACGACGCTCCAAGTTGCGCAAAAATTCTCGATGCTGTCGGCGGCGCACATTGCGTTCGCTTTGTTTGTGACCGATAGTAGGTTTATCAGCGGAGACCGCCATAGTCTCTACCCTGGGTTCTACTTTCACTTTTACTGCCTTGACTTCACCTTCATCTTCGACCTTCTCAAACTCATTCTGATCTTTGGCATCTTCCTTCTCTAAAATTTTAGACGTTGAAGTGTGAGGCTTCATCTTCACAGCTTCTTGCTCTTGTTCTATTTCCTTTTTCTCTGTCGTCGCAATGTGCTCGTCTTTGTTTAAGCCCTCCTTCTCCTGCGCTTTCTGCTCGTTCTCGACAGGAGTAGATGCTGCACGACGCTTCCCCTTTTCCATGGCATAATCTGCCAGCGTTATAATAGTTTCAGTAGCTATTCATTACGGCATCAGCTAAACAACGCACCGATGAGCATTTTCCGGCCCTGAAAATTGGTTCTGTTAAGTTTTACAACGGCCGCGGCCGCATCGCTTTCCACGGCACTATATCAGCAATAAATAATTGTTGGATTGTTTACTATACTTCATTATGCTACTTGGCGCAGCTCTACGTACAACTTCACGAAGGCGAACCCGCGCGTAAGCATCTCGCTCTTGCGTTTCCCTTTGTCCTTGATAACATCGATCTTCTTGACAGGACCAATTTCGCTAAAAACATGCTCCAGCTCTTCTTGCGTAACACCATACGGCAAGTTGCGTACAAACACGGTGGCCATTGACTTTTATCCTGTTCTATTCCGGCAACCAGTGGCCATCAACATCAATTTTACAAATTATTTGTGTTATTTGAATTTTATTCAAAAATCATATTAAACCAACTACTACCCAACGGCCGGCTTGTACGCCGATGAAGCGACGCCCAGGATTGCAGCCATTTCTTCTGCGCTATAGCTCTTAGCATCTTTGTTGGTTTGCCTCCTACGATAATGTAGCCGTCGTGAGATTGTAGTCTTTTCAATGCCCACTTTTTTTCTCTTTTTGCTCTTTTTGCTCTTTTTGCTCGTCTTGCTCTCATCCTCGCTCTTCACTTTCTTCGCCTTCTTTGCCTTCTTCTTCTCAGATTTTTGTCGTTTCTTGCCAAAGCAAGTATCGCTGCTATCACTCTCATCTAGACGGTCAACTTCAGGACAGGTCTTACAACTATACGAATTGTTGAGCGCATTGAGCACATCCGCGAAACCTCCCGCCGTCTCAGCCCAACCTTGCACCTCCGCCTGCTTGAGACTGCATCCCACACCCAAATTCTCGGAGCGACGTGCAACCTTGACGTGTGTGGCCTGACCTTGCAGGTGTTTTCCGACGCCTTTGCCAGCGGACCACCCCATTTTGACAAGCATTTTAAAGCCAAACTTGGAAGTATCCGAAGCCCATGCCATATTTTGCATTCCTCCCACAGCTACCATCGTCTGTCCGGCGTTATCTGTCCTTGCAGAATCCGAGGAAATAACGTTCACAGCACGCATAGCGTAAGCCATTCAATGTACAGTGAAAATGGATGCACGATTTTTTCGCACATTTCTTGGAATTATTTTTCTTTTATCAGGCGATATCTCTAAAATTCAGGTATAAGCATAAAAACTTTTGAGTATAGTATATAGCTAGCTCCATATGGATTTTTGGTATAGCATTTGAACGGGCAGAAATAGCAAGAGCTGAAATGCGAAAACACTTGCTCGTTTGTACAAAGTTTAGATTGGATAAATGATTCAATCGCCACGAGAGATCGAGTGTATTCATAGTT
>NW_020188562.1:1022803-1024266 GCF_900000015.1 Plasmopara halstedii
GTATATATCAGTCATGCACTTTGCTATACAGTTAAATTTGAAATTGTACTGGAGCTTATAATGTATGTGGGCTGCAAGCCGCACGTTAGAAAAAGAAGACATTTTTATCATGAGAGAATATAAAACGCATCAAGTTAGTATCTTACGAAATACACTTAATCTGATACATGTATTCCTTAAAAGTCTAGGAGGCTCTTGAACCTGTTCCTTGTAGAAGCGCACAAACTCATTATCTTGGTGTTGGTCAACGTAGACTCCGAGGGCCAAACTTTCTCTGTGCAAAGCGATTGGCAACCACTTTGCACTTGGAAGCAATTGTAGTCAATTTCACTAATGAGTCAATGTAGGACTGAACTCTGCGAGGTGGAACATGCAATGTTGTAATGCTTGTCATGCTTGTTTTAAGGGCAAAATGACCAGCTTGGCAAGCTTTTGTTCTCAAAGGGACACTCGGCGGCGCCTATCAGCTTTAAAAATCCGCTGAGATGGCACATTTAGGAAAGTCCCAACCGGGTGCTGATGGAGATTTAGGTGCGGACTAATGTGATACTGCTGTTGTTAAGCATTTTACCCTTCAAGAGCCATGAAGAAAATACATTTCTTTCTGGATGAGGGAAGTGAAGTTGGCAAAGGATTTGGCCTTTATTCTTAGCGCATCGCGTATGCGATCTCCAATAAAATAGATTAGCTGCTAAAACACTTGATAATACCCTGAAGGAGGTAAAAAAATATGAAGGGTCTTTGAAAGGGTGCAGTGCACCAAGACTCTTCATCTTTTAAGGGAGTGGTGGACGCCGCATTCAGTGCGACGCACAGTGAGAGCGAAATAAAATGCTAAGAATGTAAGCTTTAAAAGTTCATCCGAATCTTCTGCCATGCTGAGGCAGGCGAGATCTATAACTTTGAGCAGCTCCACAGTACCCGTAGATGATTATTTGCGGTCATACTGACTATCGCACACTTTTATCTGCCGTAATAAAAATATAGCGCCTTGCGTGCTCTCTGTGTTCTCAGCTAAGCAATAGGAACGGTTGAAGCCCCAGACAAGGTTAGACAACGATCTCTTCATTGATAATGTCAACTACCAGTAGGACTCCCTGCGCCTTGGGTTTTATTGTACCGCGTTTAGGTATTGGTCAATGGGACCCAGCACTAAAAGTAGCGACTTCCTTGGAATGGTGTGGCTGGCAGTCTATTAATTTTGGCTGATAAGTCATGAAACGTTCTGATAGTATAAAAATATCGTGTAATTATGAACGATAAAACTGCATACAGAACGTAGCGGTTTTCAATATGTCAAATACGGATATAATATCCTTGGGTTTTGCGACTAGAACACTGACAACGATCACGAAGGTTCTGCGTGAAATTTGAGGACTTTGACAGAGTAACTGTTACCTCAATTTGAACTTAGCTTGTGACATGATCGCATATTAGATATGGCCTGGTTTATCATACAATAT
>NW_020188562.1:1024346-1039464 GCF_900000015.1 Plasmopara halstedii
TTGGTGCCAGCACCCTAGAGATTAAAGACCAAATTTCTCGGGTGAAGCGCGGGACTCTTCAGAGACAATTGAGTCCGGTAGTCCAACCTGTCGAAAGACACGATCAACAAACAGCGTCGCTGAACCCACATCGTCAATGGTTTCCGGCACTACCGCAAGATGAGCAATCTTGTTCAAACGGTCTACAAAGACCACCACACCCGCGTGCCCGCCGAGTCCTTCGGCAGGCCAAACACAAAGTCCAAACTCATGGATTGCCAACTCCCGGAGGGTACCGGTAAACTGGCCAGCGGCGCCGCCGCATTCGGAAAGGATTTCACCCTCTGCCACGTCTCACACGTGCGCACATCTGTGCTCGTCCATTTGTACAGCTTGGGCCACCAATAGTGGCAACTCACCGAGCTGTCACTCAATTCTACCTCAGTTGTGATGCCACCAACAATCGCTCGTAGAATCACCGATCCTTTCTTGGCCACACCCATCATCCGGCCATCCAGCAACTTTCAGTTGATCTCGACAGAACACTCCACTACGTTTGACAGCAGCGCAGAGTCGCTGACGAGATGTCGGCTGGCACCACTGTCCAGGATCCAGCTGTTAGAAATTACTTCCTGGGGGCACCAAGCGCGAGCTTTACTGACTTGCTCTTGTCGTTTCCAGTGGAACGCTCCGGGCAGTCTTCTTCAGGTGTCCAACCTTCTTGCAGGTGTGGCATCGCCGCGTTTCCTCTTGTGTTTTGGACACGGCATTTACGACATCTTTTCCAGCATGCTTCATTGCTCGGTCCTCATCAGACATCATCTGCGCCCACACCACCAACTCGTTTGCTTGTTGGAGGAGATCGGATTGCGTGATGTCACACTTGGCCATCAAAGCGTGCCTCAAGTCCGGGTCCGCGTACTTGACGATGTTTCCAAGTACCAATGTAGGTGACGCGTTTGTTGCCATCATGAGAGCTCAGCTTTACCACGTAGATGCTGGCCGAACTTGTTCGCTTGTACCGTTCAGGCCAGGCGTAGCCGCACGCCTGCTCCGCCATCTCGATCTGCTTGATGAAGAGCAGCGCCCACTGCTCGAAACCAATCCCAAGTCCCTTGTAGACTTCACTGTCGTCGAAGTTGTGCATGTAGATCGTCGCGTCCTTGGCCGGCAGGACTCTCTCGGTTAGTACGCTTGATAATGTGCAGCCGGTTGCTGGGCCGGATACTGCAGCGGTGTCTTTGAGCTATGAATGGTACACCTCGCGCTTGATCTCCATTACCAAGTCCACCACGTACGTCTGGCGCCGGCGCACCCATGACAAAGTTTGAAGCGCCGAGCTCATGCATTTACATGCGATGCATATCCAGGCTGCCTCCTTGCTGCAATGCCTGACGGTACACGCTTTGACCAAGTCCGGTCTCATGTCTGGGCGGCGTAATCGGCAAGCCCTGCTGTTGCATCCCAAGCGAACGCTTCAAGCTATCGACTTTTGCCGCGATGTTGGTCATCAGCTCCACGATTCCTCCAAGTTCCGGCGCGGCTTTCTCTTCCTGTAGCGCTGCACCCCTTTCGTAAGCGAGAGGGGAGGTGGGAGCCGCCTTCGTAGCTGTATCCCTTGGGCTCATAACCTTTTGTTCGGGCTTTTGTGCTGAAGAAGGTAGAAGTGAAAGTGAGCAATAGATCTAAAGAGTTTTAGCTGGATTCTTAACGCACACTACACGTTAACCGCAAAGACACGCGGTCTGACAAAGGCACCTGATCTGATTAGTCCTAATGTCTACGCCTCATTCAATTGGTCTGAGTAGCGAAACCTAAAGGCCCACGCGGATCCGGCTTACGTCTGCCTGCAAATATGATGGCTTTTCCATTAATATTTAACAGCTTGTTTCTGGACAAATTTGAGGCAAACTAAGACGTAAGCTCCGTCAGTCTTGCCGAAATTCGGAGCTCGAACTTCCACAACTTTCTGGAGCGAGTGCACCCTTTCCAGTTTACCAGACACTTTTACGGCCCTGAAAGCCCGCCGACTGCAATTTGTCCCACATAGAAGTGCACCACCTCTTGTTCATCGAGATGATCTGGCGGAAGGCGACATTCCGTGGCTAGCTTTCACACCCTTAACTATGGCGGCGCATTGACTCCCCCCAAGAGTCTTGGCGTCGACCAAAACAAGCACGAGTCAATCTCCAGACGCGCTCTCTGAGCTGCGCAGTTGGATCGGTCAATTTCTTGTAGCCGCTTACCACAGTACAAAACCCAAGTTAAGAACCGCTCACACTCTCTGACCCGAGTGAAACTTATACCTATGATTAGGCAAGTTAATGGCTGATTATACTCAAAACAGTCACTACAACAGCTTATGCTTGTAATTGCGATATTGTAGAAACCTCAGGAGCAGCAAACCACTTGTGCCTTACAATACCGACGTCGTGTGTGATGCCCACACTAGGTTGACTTGATGTGAATTCACTTAAGGCGATGTGGAAGATCTCAGGTCACATCGCGCAATGTACTCAAGTCTTTTACAAAACCATCATTGCAAGTATAACGGCTAATTAAACCGATCGGCCTTTCCGTTGGAAGTGTGCTTCCACATTGATATCCAAGGTTCAAACCACGGCCAAGGCGGGCCAATCGAGCTAAGGCGACTGCCAGCAATGCCACTGCATACCGCCTATCAGTCTTGTCCAACCTTGGTGCCCAACATTCAAGAGCATCGGATTCAATAAACTCTAATGTAGCTGGACGGTGGGTATATTTCGTGGGAATTACCTGATTGTTTATTTCTATCGACTAGTTTACATAAAATTAAGTCGATGATTATTTATACGTGAAAGGGATGACGGGGAGTCAATAGTATGCTGTCGTTCACGTATTTTTAAGATTTATAAAGTCGAGAGCTATATTTGTCGTTCACGCAGTCATTCAAAAATGACGCGTTCAAAGATTAAAGTCTTCACATATTGTCTGCAGTTGCAATGATGACGATGGCAAAGGGTGGAATTGGTAGAATTGTGTGGCACGTTGACATAAGTGTCACTTTTCTGACCACGTGTGATGTACCGTACATCTTTAAGCATTGGCCACTGTGTTTCTTGCTGCTGCAACATGGGTAAGGCCAAGAAGCTGCGTTCCATGAGTCACAAGAAGCGCCGACCACCTACAGGTGGTCCGACTATCGCAGAAATCGAAGATCTAAAGGCCATGGACTTAAGCACTATGTCCGCGGATGAGGCGCAACTATTTAAAGGTCTCATTGACCCGCAAGGTGCCGTGCGCGAGGCAACGTGCGTGGCCATTGCCACAATGTTTGGCGATACGGAAAACGAAGAAACTGAAGCCAAAAGCCGCCAAAAGTTGCGATGCATGGTGGATGCCGGTTTGCTTAAGAATCTTATTCCGCGCGTCGTGGACCCGCTGCCCATGGTTTGTCAGCACGCACTCGGCGCACTGCGAAATATGAGTGTAACGGGTGGACTAGAGCTATGCGAGTTCATGACTACTCAAAATGTAATCACTCCATTGGTCAAAATCATCTCGACAAATGCCACAGACGTTGTACTCAACAGCAGCAATGATCCACGAGCCGTGCAGCTGTTGGAACAGGCTGTGGCGCTACTTAGCAATCTATGCGAAAGTTGCCAGGCTGCAATTAACGAGTTGACCCACGGCAACTTGATCTCACCTATTTTCAAAATTGCAGCGCAGGCTTGCAACCACACAGCACTGCATTTGGAGACGCTTAAGCTATTGATGTTGATCACAGATGGCAACGCGCAGCTAAATGAAGTCATTGGATCTAATTCTGCCTACCAGCAAACGATTAGTGCGCTTATTCAAGCCCCGATTGACCACATTTCACTGCACGTACGACTAGAGGCGGTGGGTATCGCCTTGAACGTGCAAACAATCATGCAAGTAGAGGACAATATTGCACTTATTATTCCTGTCCTGGAGGCAGCGCTTGCATATGATGCAATAGATGTCGTGCAGATGGCGCAGCAGGCATCAGAAAATTTTATTCTCTCGCAAAAATCTCTATTGGAGGACGAAGATGTGGATGACGACATGCTGACAAGTGAGAAAGAGCACATGATTACGTCTGCGCAGATAAAAGTTCGCGTGTGGAGGGATTGTGTCCAAACACTGACACTGGCATTAGAATTGGTTGCTCATTTGGCTGCGTCTGGAGATGTCGACGAAGATGAAGAGGAATGGGCTAGCGATGATGAGGATGCTATGGAAGCATATGCGGCGTCTCAGATGAACGATGACGAAACCATTAGGGATGGCGTCAGCTCAGTCTCCAAATTACTGGAAACTAGCCGCGTATTTCCGCTCTGCGTGACAATATTGCAAGGACTCGTGTCGATTCCACAGCTATCAACGAAGACTATTGGTAAGATCATGTTGAATGATGCCTAACACTTTGATGCGTGAACTTACTAGCTATTTCTTGATATGCTTACTGCAACAGCTAAAGATTTCGAAAGGATGCGTATCCGTGTCTGCAATGCTGTGAACAACCTCCTGCTTAGCATATCGTGGGAAGTACTTGGTGAAAAAGTGATGAACCAGATTTTTCGCAATTTGTGTGCTCTTTACAGAAATAATAACCAGAAGACTGAAGCTGTTCCAAATACCTTTACCGACTTTGGACTTGAGAGTAGTGCGACAAACGATCTTGAGGTCGCCGTGACGGCAGCAATGTTGTCAGCGCTGCGCTGTAGTATCTCCAAAAATTGCTGGCTGGAGATCGCTACTGACGATGCGCAGCTGATTCTGAACTGCGCGGCTCATGGACGCTCTGATGAGTCTCGGCTGAATGCGATGGGTATGATTGGTTGTGTGGGCAAGCGCTGCTCTACTTTGTCTGAGAAAGAGGTGATCAGTCGCGCTTTAATATCACGACTGGATGATTCAAGCCTCGAAGTGGTGGCTGGGACTCTTAATGCCATCTTTGACGTTTACGACGACGAAAAGTTTGACGACACGTTCCGGACGTTTGATTTTCTAGGCGCATTAAAGCGCACATCTTGTGCGTTAAAGGCGAAATTAAAGGCCGAGCAGAAAGAATTGGATCGTGTTCTCGTAGCTCACGTGAAGGAAACCCGTCTTAATCTGCTGCGTTTCATTAAGTACAAAGAGAAACATTTGTAATTAAAGCTACACCTGTTTAATAACTTCGTGAGTATTCAATGTGCTAACTCTGCTTCCATTTACGAATCAGTTGAGACGTATAATTGAATCCGAGTACATCGATACCCAAGGCGCATGTATCGCAAAGCTGCTCGACCTGTAGCATAAATCTGCGGGGCTTGACGCCAGTAATTAATTCCAGGTACCAGTGGACCATTCAAATACCAGCGAATGCCAGTCTCAGCAAAGACGTCTTCTGAGCAGTCAGAAAGATCGTAATTTTGAGCCTGAGTAGAGGGTGTGGACGACTTGATTACACCTGCAGACACTAGCGTGGTGTTACACACGCACTGAATTAAGCTCGGGTAAACGACGGTAGATGTGATGGTAGCAGAATTTGTGACGGTGGAAACGACCGATGCAGTTGATGTCAACTTAGCACCAACAGCGATGAAAAGATACAAAGCGAATGAGATCTTGTGCATAGTTATGATTTTACTGGAGTAGGCATTCGTAACTAACACCCGACCTTCGACAGGATCAAAAAAACATTTATAGCTCAATATGCAGTTTACGCCACAACAACTTGTTGGCGCAGGGCGCTATGCACCCAAAACTCACGTCGGCAATTGGAATGAAGACCGAATGCTCGAAGAGGCTCGAATGAAGGAGTTTGCGCTGCGTAAAGGACAAGGCTCGTTGCTGGTCACACACACATTAAAAATGGCTTTTTTAAACGAGAAAGCGCCGCGCTCACTCGATTCAGAAGGCCTTATCCGTTTTAATCATGTTGTGGCTTTACATCACATTGAGTCCGACACAGTTTTGGCGTGTAATACTTTCGAAGAGACCCCTTCAATTGGCAGTAACGAGTATCTCGTCACTGCCATGTCTTCGACTGCTTGTCTCAGTCGAAACTCATTTCGTCTAATATCCCCACAGACGTGGAAAGTGGCAATAGCCTGTGGAAACTTCTCCCTTGACGCCCCCAGCGAACCTTTGCACTACGACGAGCCATATCTTATCATGTGCAATGAGAGTTTACTTGTAGACGACAAGAGCATTTTTTTGAAATCACCTCTTTTCCTTATGTCTGGTTTAAAGACTGATCGATCGATGAGCCCAATCACGTACAAGCAGCGTGTGTGGCTAAGTGCAGATGCGGACAGTGGTGCACTGTGGAGTTGTGCTCGGGCTGACTTGGCAGGAACAGATAAATATCTCGCTGGCGGCCAGCAAATCATGTCTGGTGACCGAATTACCGTCGTGCACAAAATGACCGGACAGGCTTTACTTACATCTAGTGGCAGCAAGCAGCGTACAGACTTTGGTATTGAGCTTGAGGTTTCCGCTTATTCTGCCAGAGAAGCTGGCAAGCGACACCATCTCGCAGCCGAAATTGAGGGCACACGTACGCCTGATAATGAAGGTAACCGCAATATGGCCTCGAATATCTGGACGTTCGAGCTTGCTAAGTCGACTGACGAAGCTCGAGATGAGCGCAAGTTGCCCCGATTTGCTAATTTAAGTTCTGTGATTGATGTCCTTCACAGCTGTCTAGGGGCAGACCACTTGTATGCATTTCGAGAATTGATTGTCGCTTTCACCCGAATTAATACAAAGGGAACGGGACATCTTGATCATGAAGTGGCTAAATGGGTGATTCGCCAGCAAATAAAAAATCTTCCATTGCGCGATGAACATCTATCCTTGCTTTTCGATCACTTTGACAAGCAAAAGACTGGCTACTTCCCGCTAACTGATCTACTTCAGGCGTTGCGTGCTCCGGTTATCGGAAACCGCAAAGTGCTTATCAGTGCAACCTTTGATCGGCTGCAACAAAAAGCGCCTGATAAAAGGCTCACGCTTGCTTCTATATGCGCGGCCTACAATCCCTCTATCGACTCGCGAGTCGGACCGCAACAATTACAGCCCAGCGATGCAGTTGCAGCGTACAGAAATTTGTGGCCGAATCAGGTTTGTCGTGCTGATTTTTGTATTCCAGCTGTGATGATGACAATTATGTGGTGGGAACAGAATACGAGTGCGGAAATATCGTGCTGTGACTTTATCGAGGTGTACTCAGATATATCTCGAGTTGTGGCTCACGACAATCACTTTGAGCAACTTCTTGCTGAGAGTTGGGTTAAATAAACGATGAGCATCATGATCTCTTACATCTAAATAGCTATTAAAAGTTCTAGAGCTCAATTTAGCAGAAATATCGTAGTATAAAATCTCCCATAACACTTTATAAGATAGACTACGCAACTAAATCATTGCTGATCACAAAAGTTGATGCGGTGCCATATGAACTGGACGACTGTACTGATAAGTAGCTTCGTGACATCTTGAGAACAAGCGTGTGTACCATGCATCATACTGGAGCTGTTGTGGCCAGCCTGTCGTTCAACATTATCGAGTATGACTCGGCCGTAGTAGGTCTGCGGTGTGCTAAACAACATTTAATGAATTAAAAACATAGTGGAATGATGAATGTGCTTAAACGACAAACACGAACGGCAACGCATTTGACAGCTCTTCTACAATATTTCCGGATGTTCTATTAATCGAGCCTTGAGTGTAAGATTCGCCTAGAAACCCGGCTTTCGTGCATAAATAGACGTCTCTGTCATGTAAATCAAAATAAAGACAATCATTTATGCTGGCACCTATTGTGCGTCATATCTTTTGATGCTATAATCGAAGTGACCACCAAGTACGACTAACGCAACTTTATAAACCGCTGCTAGCCAATCATGCTACCGTCTCGCGTGCCGTCTTCTCTGCGCCGCTACGCCTCCACGTCTACGCGCAACACTTTCATAGATCGCTTGCGGAGCGAGTTAGCTGAAATCGAAGCCGCTGGCACATACAAGCGCGAACGCATCATCGCGTCCCCACAAGGTGCCGAGATTTCGGTAAATGGCGATACTGTGCTTAACTTCTGCGCCAATAATTATCTTGGTCTAAGTAATCATCCAGCAATTGAGAAAGCCGCGATTGACGCAATCAAAGAGCGTGGATTTGGTCTTAGCTCTGTGCGCTTTATCTGCGGTACGCAGGATATTCACAAGCAGCTTGAAGACGCAATTTCGGCCTTTCACGGTACAGAGGATACTATTCTGTACCCGTCATGCTTTGATGCCAATGCCGGTCTATTTGAGGCCGTACTCAGTAAGGAGGATGCTATTCTTACAGATGAACTAAATCATGCCAGTATCATTGACGGTATCCGATTGTGCAAGGCTGAGCGTCATCGCTTTAAGCACATGGATATGGAGGATTTGGAGCAGAAGCTTAAAGACACACAGCATTGCCGCACGCGGCTCATTGCAACCGATGGTGTTTTTAGCATGGACGGCGATGTCGCACCACTGCAGAAGATTGCAGAGTTGGCGGAAAAGTACAATGCGCAACTATTCATTGACGAGTGCCATGCCACGGGCTTTTTTGGTCCTACAGGACGTGGTAGTGACGAATACTGTGGCATTTTTGGCAAGGTGGATGTGATCAACTCGACCTTAGGAAAAGCTCTTGGTGGCAGCACGGGTGGTTATACGACTGGCCGTAAGGAAGTTGTGGATCTTTTGCGTCAACGCTCTCGTCCATACCTTTTTTCGAACTCGCTGGGTCCGTCTGTCGTTGGTGCCTCACTTAAGGTCTTTAAAATTCTTACCGAGTCATCCGAACTGGTTAATAAAATTCGGACGAATACGCACCACTTCCGCGATCGTATGGCTGCTGCGGGGTTTACGCTTAAAGGTTCCCGGTACGCTGAAAGTTTTAGAAGAAGTGATTGCGATCTAGCAGTTAATTGAAACGAGAAACACTTGCTCATATAAGATGTTGGTAATTGCAGTGACCACCCGATTGCACCTGTGATGCTAGGGGATGCCCGACTTGCATCTGAACTGGCTGACGACATGCTCAAGTGCGGCATATACGTCATTGGATTTAGCTATCCGGTGAGTATACTGCCACATTTACATATTGTGGTTCTCGGTAATTGATTTTTTTTCATTCTTGCAGGTTGTACCCAAGGGTCAGGCGCGTATTCGCGTACAGCTTTCAGCTGCTCACAGTATCGAAGACGTCGACAAAGCGGTGGACGCCTTCATCAAGTGTGCCAAAGCACGCGGTATTATCAATCAAAAATCTTTGCCAACGAACAGCTCGAAGCTATAACTCTTGCAGAGCAATTTGGAAGCTGTAATGTTTATGTTCTTGACAAAACATCATGAATTTCTAGGCTGCTGCATTAAGTCCGAGTATAAATCCGAAATACGCTTATATGCACTTTCCAAATCGTGGTATTATCAAATTTCGTGACAGAGAACTCTACCGTTTAGTTAACCTGCATATGGTGAGATGCACTTGACAACTCAAAACTTGACGATAAAGCAGGAATTGGCAAACTAACAGATTTTGGATAGAGGTCAAATTCTGAAAAGGCAAATTTATAACTATGTTGATCACGCGAGACATCAAAGCATGAAATGATATAGTATTGGCATAATTTACACAACGAAGCTGTTGTCAAATAATGTGCAGTAAAATTTCTCAAAATCCAACAGCAGTTGCAAGAGGATGCTGAAATTAGCTTTTATGACTTCAATAATGACAGGGAAGATCAAGAATGTGGCTTTCTTAACGAAGTATCAAACGTGGTTGCGTCGGCTTATTTAAGAGTGTGAGTAAAGTAAACGTAGGTGCAGCAGAGGCAAATAGCGTGAGTACGTGGGGGCTGATACAACATTAACTTATAAGCCAGACAAGGGCCCTTCGATCATATATCCAGTCAAAGAGGCTTCGATAGAGGGTCTTGAAAACATGCGCATTTCTCTGCATTGGCGTCGCCAATGTCAAAACTTGTACAGCATATCAAATGGAGGCAGTGACGAGATGACATCTGTTCAAGCAAACTTTACAACGATGCGTCAAAGTCGGATAGCGTTGCAGACATGGACTTCAAAATAGTTGCAGTTTTCGAACTGATCACAACAACTGTGACCAAAGAACTATTTGATACCAACGTATCGCTTTCTGTAGTAACTTAATTTTGTTTGATTTATGCTGTTCTATCGAGCAGCATCCGAATCTCCTGTACTGCCCCAAACGTAGTTGAACTGGAAAGCTTTTGAATCTCTTGTATTGCATCATTCGTGCTGCTTAATCGTTGATCATGATATTGTCATTTTTTTCCCAACACCTAGAGCCAGATCCTTGTCGCCCACGTATTATAGCGAAATTATTTCAAATAAAGCAAATTGCTACTGCTTTTCCAACCTCGACTTCGTTATTCATGTCGATCCGAGCTTGCTGGATGTTGCCGTTGTTCGCTACAGCTCCTTGAGCGAACCGGACGCGCCATAAATTGCTCGGAGACAGTGACAGTCGCCATCCCATTGTACACAAGAAACTCATATCCATTCCCAGAACGCCGCAGATCACATACCTTTAATTAACGTACCGTCAATTGTCACTCCAGCAACGTTAGAGATTTCACGTCACCATTCAATGCTCGATTGTTTACATACTCTTTGCAAGAAGAAACGAACCGCTCTCGCTCAGCGTGAAGAATGTGTGGATTGAGTTAGTGCTCGGGGGCCTGTAGACTAGCCGCAAAATACATGGTATGCATCCTTCAAACTTTTTCGCGATTCGAGACTACACGAAAAGTTGACGATTATGTTGAAAAGTTAGAAAGCCTTTTAATATGTTGACAGCTTTGCGACTGAAATTGCCACAGTTGACCCGGTGGCGTGCGTCGAGTGGTCAATGCTTCTGGACTTTACGTTGAGTGGCGCGGGTTTGAGCCCCTCAGCGGACAAAATCGTAATCGTACCAGGCATGCAAGAAATGTCGGCTGCATTCAAAATATTACCGACGACAGCCAATAAGGACTTCGGGATGGCGACTCGTACAAGAAAAATCAAGAATTAAGGTTTAGAAAAGATATTCCAGCGGAATGAAGCAATGTAATATCTTAGTCAGGGCCGAGTAGGTATAGCCGTGTAATAAGAAAATACATAGCAACTTTCAACTGAAATTGCCACAGTCGCGTTGGAGCACCCATGTCCTGACGAAAGGTACTTCTCACGCCTGCGATGGTTCGTTTCCAAAAGCAAGGTGATCCGGTGCATGAGTCAAAACGTTTGCTGATAACCGAACTACTTGAAGGTTGCAAAGAACTATGCGAGCTCGGGACCTAAAATATACATTCTGTCTTCTACTGCAAACACTAGTAGCATGCGCAAATAACATAGTAATTGTGTATTTCGAGCTATTATTTGAGCGAAATCTTGAACTATGCCACGATGATGCAGGCCATGCTTTCGCTATCGACAATAACATTGCCACATTGGTTACTGAATGGCCAAGCATTTCAGCAGTACATTACAGTATTGGGGTAAGAAATCTCATCCTTAGTATTGTTAATTTGTTAATCTCTTTCACCGGTTTTAAAGCTGCCAAATTGTCAGTACCGTTCAGTTCGCTCACCCGGCTATCGCATCGCCTAACAACACTCCTAGTCCCGACTCAGTTTGATCTTTGCCACCTGTTTCCGCGTCGTCGTCTTTGTTCGTCAGATTGTGAAATGCTTCATAGGAGCTATACATATTGTACGCATAATACCATAACATCATTTCGCAACTTTGACCACAACGACAACTACGGTGTAGATTCTATGACTCGGGAAAGAGGAATTTCTCAACTATGATGATACCGTCTTTTTGGCATCTTTCGATTTGGTCAAAAGCATGGAAACAATTCGAGATGAAGTTACAAAGTAAGCCTTGCTTCTGAACACTCTCATTTTGGAGACAACGTTGGCGGGGAATCATATGCGACGATTGCACCTAATTTATTTATCCGAGGGGTTTTTACTTCAACAGGACAAATGGCAAAGTTAATTTAGTGTTGATAAGGGCCGAACCGATTGTGACGTGCACATGGTGATTGAACTTAGGTGTAACAAGTTGGTTACAATCATGACTCGAATGAAGTCATCCACCCTACGTCAAAGCGACAAATCTCACAGTAACGTCATGAGGTGGACAAAATGGTAGACTCACTCACGCGAAGCACGTGAATGAAAGATGGGCTTCGTATTGACATAGCGCTGTCACCAGAGAAGCACGAAACATTGAACTCTATAGGATCATACGAGCAACTCTACGTGGGGTACGCACTGTGGCTGGTGATATCTTATTCATTGTATTTGATTTTTTATGCTTACTTAGTGATGGAGGAGGTGTAACGAGGTTACAGATACCCTGGTAACAGGGGTGTGTGTCACACCAGATGGGCATGATGTGACCACACCCACACAAGAACACGGTCGGGGTTGGATATCCAGTGGTTATACATGTATTTAGAGTTTACTATGCAGATGGGAATGGTGTGACCACACCCACACAAGAAATAGCCAGTAGTTATGCATGTATTGAGATTTAACTATACATATTTAGAAAAATCTATGCTTTTAAAATTAGGCGGCTTAAAAAATAAATAAAAAGTCAGTTTTGAATTCAAACCGAAAAGCTAAAAGGCCTTGGGTTAAGGCTGTAATTACTCATTGGAGAAGATTCGGTAAACTAATACTTGTTCTGAGTATAGAACGAGAGGTCGGTGACCTAACTTACGCTTCCTCAAAGCGCAAAGCTACGACAGGCCCGCTGCAGGAGGTCGAACTAAATATCTTGTAAAGTGGCGGGGATACGCCGACTTCGAGAACTCGTGAGAGTTCGAGGTGCCACTTCGGCAAGACTGCCCGGACGCCGTGGGCGCTTATGGTCAGAAGGATCATGACGCTCCGCAGTAGCCCGGGAAGCCGGAGGGTCATTAGCTGAGCTCAAGCTATGGCCCTGGGCTGCTGTGGTCGTAGACTTACCGTGTGAGAAACCACAGAGCTCGCGGGAGCGTGACGAATGATCCTTGTGTCGCAAGGCGACAATACGGAGGAAATCGGTGCTGCACCTTGAGTTTGGCAAACTCAAATCGAAGATTGCACTCAACGCACACGCCCACTTCCTTGAGGCTTCGCTGTAAGGTAGACAGCGAGTAAAGTTTCCGGTGCCGCTGCACCCGTCGCTCAAAGAGCAACCCGCCATCTGCAGCGGTTTCGCCAGGGCGAGCACCACAGGAATAGATTGCGGGTATAGGAACGCCTCCTCTTTGAGTTCGAAGTCAAGCGCGGTACCTATCCATTAGGATTTCTTGAGGTACCAAGAAGCGAGCTCGGAAAGATTTCCGCAGGTCAAGCTCAGCTTGTGTAGTGTCCAGAGGCCTGATTACGTAGACGCCTAACGATCGAGTGATTGCGTTTTTCTCATCAGTAGCGGTATTCGTTGATCGAAAGCCGTACCCCACAAGAGGGTCTAGGACCAAACGTGGAAGTGAGCGTATGAGAGCGCCCTGTTTGCAGCCTCCAACTGCTGCTCCTGTGTCTCGTCGAGGCGATAGATAACAATACCACTTCCCCCGGAAATCGAGAGGTCGGGGAACGGACACGGAGTCCGCAAGGTTCGAGCTGGGCTCATGCGCGCCGTTGGCGTACCTCATCCTCGTCGTCTTCAAATGCTGGGAAGTAGTATCCGGCTCGTAGTCGACTTTCTCCTAATCCTTGACGAGAAAATCCGTCGCCCGGGGCGGGCGCGGTATGTGGTGCTCGGTTGCCGAGGGCTTGGGATGTGCTACCCGTGAAGCCGCGGACGTACACTTCGGAGATGCACCCCGTGCAGAAGAAGAAGGGCTTTGCCCGCTGACGCCCTGAGAACCTGCTAGGCTGGGCGCTTTTTATGTCATAAACACAGGAATCAACAAGCGAAGAATGTTCCTAAGGACTATACGGTGTCTCAGACACACGAGCCTAGTATGAGGCGACAGTTAAATGTGAATTGTGGGTACTCACAATTTTAATGGGGGAGAGTGTAACGGGATTACACGTATCCTTGTATGAATGGGCGGGTCACACAAGATGGTGTGACCGTGCAAAGGTGTGGATCACAGAAGTTGGTGCAATCACATAGTGGTGTGAATCACACAAGTTGGTGCAATCACATAGTGGTGTGGTTACACCATAACAAAACGCCTCTGTGTGATAGGATTGGCAGTAGTTGTGTATAATAATTAGGTTTTACTTTCTAATTTGAAAAACCTAAGGTCTTAAATATAGGCGGCTCTACCGCAAAAAATCAATTTATACATTTATAATTTTGAACGGTAGTGCATCTTTACCTTGCTTAAGGTTCTAAGTAATTTTGGAGGTAGCGGATTGCGATCCGCTACACTCGTACTTGTTCTTGTAAAGAACGTAAGGTCGGTGCCCGTAGCTTAGCTTACGGCATTCACGCTGCACGTTATATAAGAAATAATGTATGCATTTGGGAACACGTAATCTTCTTTTATAAATTCTAACAATGCATACAGAAGGTACATAAATGTATCATCATGACTTCGAATACCCTGAAACTTCGGAATGCCCACGAATGAACAAAGTCTTGTTCAATTGTACAATGTTGAAATTTGCAAAATATTCAGAAAGGTTTAAGATGTATGTACATAATAGCACAGTACATACCTCGTTACAACATCCTCCACAAATGTGGGAGCCACTTTGGGTCACACTTCACACTTCTCTTGTCTGTTATAAAAAATGTGCAAAAGTGAACGTTACACCCAGACTTTCTGTAACGATCAAATAACACCACGTGTTATATAACGTTACTTAGCGTTTATTAACGTCTTGCATAACTGCATACGATTTGAAGATACAAGAGGAGCGACTGTACATACGAAATACGACATTCGAAATACGACATACGAAAAACGACATACGAAAAACGACACAAAATACGACAAGACCAACACTCACAAGTGTTTATATATTTCATAGGATTGATAATCAGTTTTATTTGTTTAAGCTTTTATAACTCATTATCGTATTTGCTTCCTCAGAGCAACGTAGAGCATAGGTTACGCTTGCCTATAG
>NW_020188562.1:1039474-1040289 GCF_900000015.1 Plasmopara halstedii
CAGCGCTGCTACAGGCTTTCGAGTGCAGCAAGTTTGGGATTCGGAGAAAACGTTGTCGAGCGACTGCGTGCACGGTTGCACAGATTTTCATTAAATTATGAATTGCTGTTTTATAGCACCGTTCCGACAAATACGCCACGAAATTGTGGCTCCTCGCAACGAAAATTTGTAATATATTGTATTCTCTATGAGGCCCACGACACCCCAGTCAGTGGGCATCTTAGTCGTGTGCCATCAGCTCTGTGAATTGCCACTACTGGTTGTCCAAGCCGTACAATTGGACAAGCACCTATGTACGCACGTGTCAGACGTGTCAGAGGTCGAAACCTTCGCCGAATGCGGCCGCGCCGCTTGCCAAATTCCTTGTACCCTCCGGGTGTTGGCAGTCCAGGAGTATTGACTTTGTGTTTGGCCTACTGATGGACTTGGCGGGCAACGCGGGTGTCGTGGTCTTCGTCGAATGTTTGAGCTAGATGGTACATCTTGCGGTGCCGGACACCAAGGACGCTGTCGGTACAGTGATGCTTTTTGTGGATCGTGTCTATGGCTAACAAGGACTTCCGGAGTCAGTTGTCTCTGACAAAAATCCACGCTTCAGTGGAAGTTTTGGTCGACGATATTCAAGGTGCTGGGCACCGAACTGGATATGTCAACAGCGGACAACCCGCAGACCGATGGTCAAAGTGTGCGCGTAAATCGAGTCGTTGAGGACGTCCTTCGCAGTGTCTGCGCTGAGAATCCAAGGCGCTGGGGCGCCATGCTGTCACTCGTAGAATTTGCTTTGAACAATGCAGTGCATTCGTCTACTGGCTTCG
>NW_020188562.1:1040299-1040707 GCF_900000015.1 Plasmopara halstedii
GAAATGCGAAAGAAACGCATGATCAAACTAAATAGCGTTAAACGGACAATATGGACAGTTGTAATATTTGAGTACAGCGCAATATGAGTGAGCTTCAATCGATTTAATATGGATGAGGTACTTCACGCCGTCAAGGGTCTCAAAAAACGCTTGATCGAGATATTGAAGTTTTTTCATCGCTCTTGTATAATTTTGAACATAGCCGTCTCTCCATGAATTATCCATCGCTTTTTGGTCCTTCATACGTCGTTTACTAAGATGCATCAATCGAAAGAACTAGTTAAAATGCAGAGCTTTGTTCGTAGCTGGATCTTTCGAAAACCTTGTCACAATTTCCCAATCACTATCATTACAGTTTGGTCTCAAATCGGCAGCACCAGGAACCCAATGGTAGTAAGAAGACTTGTG
>NW_020188562.1:1040719-1040929 GCF_900000015.1 Plasmopara halstedii
AAATATTTTAGTTCCACCGGTTCAGATAGCTTATGACCAAATTAGCTCACCCACTCTTGATATTTGTATGCCAAACTACGACTCGTAAAAACGTGATAAAACGTAGATTTCAATAGATATTGTGATTATTTAAGAATTATTTAATTTCTAATAGTAATCATGTTGTATAATATAAACATGTTTCCATCATTTACGAGTTTATCAGATAGG
>NW_020188562.1:1040939-1041202 GCF_900000015.1 Plasmopara halstedii
GGGCGTCCCACATGAGCTCATGCGTCTCTCGTGAAAGGCCTCTACCAAAGTGGTCAACGCTCTTCTCTCTCGTGGCGCGAAATCGTGAATGAGAACCACCCCCTCGTCTTTTCTTGACCATAGGATATTACAAACGTATTTACACCCGTAAGAACTCTATAATTCAATTACCTAATAACCAACTGCAATAAATGTTTTTTCAAAATTCAATCAATGTGGATTACACAAACTCAATGTGGGCCACACTAGAAAATGTATCAAAG
>NW_020188562.1:1041281-1061485 GCF_900000015.1 Plasmopara halstedii
AAGATTGCTCTTGCTGTTAATGACCTGCCTGATTTGAACCAAGAAGCCATGACACCTTGAATCTGCCGAATGGAAAGAAGCAATCCGAAACGAGATACGCTCTGATGTGAAGTATCACACGTGGGATATTGTCACGAAGCTTCGCGGTGAAAAGTGATAAGCTTGAGATGGGTGTTTGCTTGAAAGTATGACGAGCGTGGTAACGTGGTACGACACAAAGCTCGACTAGTGGCCCGTGGATTCCTCCAGACACACGGTGTTGACTATTTCAATACCGATCACCTGTGACCAGCATGAACACCATTCGAACGTTTCTATATGCTGTGCAAACGACTATGCGATTTGGCAGTATGACGTCGAAACGGCATTCCTCAACAGTTATCGTGAAGAAATCGTCTACATGCACCTCCGGGGGGTATCAAGGTCGAACCTGGCATGGTATGTGAATTACGCCGCAGCTTGTATGGGCTTAAACAGACTGCATCAGTATGGTTCAAGATGATTCGGACAACGCAGTTTAGATCGGCTTAACGCTTACCATACAACCAACGCTTTGAACGACCCGCAAAGTTAGACATACTCGCTACAAGGGATCTCGCAGTTGTCAATCATTGATTGCTGCATTTAACTTGAAAAACCATCGCGAGAGACTTGTTTTCTCAATCACCCCGTCCAGCCTCAGAGGCATCGTTCTGTACGAAGAAACAGGGAGTGCGACCTAATTCTGAGATTCCATAATCTTATGATGCATGAAAGTGACAGCTGTGTTCTTCTGATCATCCAGTGAAGACGACTGCAGTGAGCTCACTACAGCAGCTTCTTCGACATCTCAGTTTGTGGACAGATGGGCCGATTTGTACTCCAACTTTCTCCATGTCTCTCAGACAAGGGCAAGTATATGACTTGGCCGGGAATACACGACATTGTCAGCAAACGCTTCATCAAAACAAAATCGAGCTTAGTTCAAAGGCCGTTCTAGCTACATGCAAAACACCTCAAGGGCTCCTAGAGGTTTTACTAACAAAACATCGGATTCCTGATCTATAAAATCAAGGGTGTGTTGAGACTGATTGATCCCAAACAAGATCTTGGGTATACAAATTTTGAGCTTAAAATGCTTGTTTTCCAGCTTTCGTGAATATTATCCAGTAGAGGTGACTGGCGTACGCCACCCCCTTCAAAACGCAGAGACACGTCGGTTTCGTCATCAGCTTAATCTTAAGTGGGAATCAACATTCTGAATCACACAGGATGTTTGTGACATCATATAAGATGGCACCTATGCATTTGTAAGCATCATACTGTAACTTCCTTTTACAAATTCCAACAATCTATACAGAAGGTACATAGATGTACCTTAATGTCATTGAATGGATACATGTAGCCCATTACAGATAGTGCTATGCTACAGCAGAAGGGGTAGCGCTCATAACTGTGAGCGCAAAATCTTTGCATTTGTAGTTTAGCCTTTTTCAATCTGACGCGGCCATTTCATGTCGCCTGTGTCGCACCAACTTTTGCCGTAGGTCGTGCTTTAATCTATGCAGAAATCAACGAGCATGAATGCGTTTTGGTGTTTGAGCCGAGGCGGTCATATATATATATATAATGAGGAAATTGATACGTCGTTGCTTCTAGATAAAGCTATTCTGAAGGACACTAAGAAGGTGCTGAACGCACAAACTGGATATTTGATTCTAAAGGATCTCTCGGATCCGACCTATCCTTTGATAGAGGATTTTCAAGACCTCGTCTCCAAAGAATTGCCGTCGGTCTTACCTTTAGACCAAGGTGTGCGTCATGAGATTGACCTGGTCTCGGGACCTCAAAGTTTACTACATCTCTTCTGCTTCTTCGGAGCCAAATCCTGCGTAACACGCCAATGGCCCTTGCCTAAAAAGCAGTGTGAAGTCATTACCGGCATTTTCCGTGCGAAGCACGACGCAGGAATGGTGTGTGGGAGCAAGTCTTCCCATTCGACACCCACGTTTCATTTTTCGGAAACCGAACGGCAAGTGGCGTGTCGATCACGCTTACAATTAGCAAAACGCTGCCACCATTCCGGCACACACGCCGATTCCTGGAAAGAATGTTCTTACACAATATGGTTGGCTGTAAAAAGTACAGCGCACTCGGCTTGGTCGATGGTTATTACCAATTGATCATGAGCGCGAGTAATATTCCGCTGACCGCGGTGAGTTATCCGAGCGGGATGCTCTGGGAGTAGCTGGTGATGCCCCAAAGGCTGTCAAATGCACCAGCAACCTTTGTGGATTGGCCGGTTCCAAAAAACGAAAAGGACTTGCGCAAGTGGCTTGGCCTCGCCAACTACTTGCACAAGTATAGCAAGAATTATGCGGAAATGGCACGACCATTGTCAAATCTCCTAAAGCTGGATACAGAATGGTGTTGGGACACCGAGCATCGAAAGACTTTTGACAGGGTCAAAGACAGCTTCCTTCATGTACCAATACTGGCGTAACAAGACTTCGATCGTCCTTTCGTGTCGTCTGTGACGCGTCGGACTTTGAGATCGGCTGTGCACTGCTGCGAGTAGACGCCGAAGGGCGAGATCGGATAATCGCATTCGAATATTGCCAGCTCAGGGCTGCGGAGTAGGACTACCTAGCCCACGGCACGGAATTACTTGCGATGAAGTATGCACTTGTCGAGTTTAGAATGCACTTGTCAAGTTTAGAATGCACCTGTTTGACTCAAAGTCGATCGTGATCTACACAAATCATGCGTCATTACGCACTGCGACTAAGTCGCCTCACCTCTCGGAGAGGATGGTCATTCTTTGCAGAATATAACTTTGAGAAGTATAAGCCAGGAAAACAGAATGCTTTGGCTGATGCAGTGTCACGCAGACCAAATTATGAGCTTGCTCATGTAACAACGGTGACGTCGTCAGTTACGGCTTTAATCGATTTAATCCGCGCTGTAGACGCGGGTGATGGTATGTTTGTTGCGCTGCTACAGGCTTTCGGAAGCAAGGAGTTTGAAAACTCGGACAAGAAATTGTCGGCACGGTTGCGAGCACGGTTGTAGTTGCTGAAAAACGGGTTGCTGTGTTAAAACAGGAAACGCTACGAATTGTGGCTCTTTATGATGAGGATTTGAAATACCGTATCCGCTGCGAGGCCCACGACACCTCACTTAGTGGTCATCTTGGTCGAGAGAATATACAGCTCTGTATGTTGCCATTACTGGTGGCCCAAGCTGTACAAATGGACGAGCACATATGTGCGCACGTGTGAGAAGTGTCTACGGGTGAAAATATCTCCGAATGCGGCGGCACAGCTGGCCAGCTTACCGATACCCTTCGGGTGTTAGCATTCCATGAGTATGGACGTTGTGTTTGGTCTGCCGAAAGACTCGAAGGCAACACGGGTGTGGTGGTCTTTGTGGACCGTTTGAGCAAGATGATTGGAAACTATCAACGGTATGGGTACAGCGTGGATCGTCTCATTCGATGGCATGAACTCCCGGAGTCAATTGTCTTCGATAGAGACCCGCGCTTCACTAGGATGTTTTGGTCTACAATCTTCAGGGTGCTGGGCACCAAGTTGATTATGTCAACAGCGGACCATCCGCAAGCCAATGATCAGACTGACCGCGTGAATCGCGTCGTTGAAGACGTTCTTCACAGCGTCTGCGCTGAGACGCCGAAGCGCTCGAGCGCTATGCTGCCACTCGTAGAGTTTGCTCTGAACAATGAAGTGCCTTCAACTACCGGCTACAGGCCGTTGTACGTGAACGGGCTTGTAAATTCTCGCGTCCGGCTGACGCCACCATCCCATGGCTCAAGGCTTGGTGGGGGTGGAGTAGCCGAACTGCTAGCTGATGTCAGCCCCTTATTGTCCCTAACGAAGTCGATGACTTCCAGTCTGCCAGACTGAGTGTCTTGCGACACGTTCGCGACGCGATGGCTGAAAATCCAAGACATGCAGGAAGAATATGTAGATAGAAGAAGCAGAACAAATGTTCAGAGCTTTGAAGACGAAGACCTGGTATTATATCATGCTAAACTCCTTCCTACACATGCAGTTTCTGCTGGTTTTACGGCAAAGCTCCGTCAACGGTTTATTGGACCTTTTTAGATCGTGACTAAACGAGGCCTTGCGTATATGCTGAACCTTTAGAGAAGGATAAGCACCCACCCGTTGTTTATGTGGGCTTGCTTAAGACGTACCGGGATCCGGCGCAAGTGAACGCGGAAGCGTTGGCGCCGGGGTGGCGCCAAAAGGCGCTCGCCACCCAGAATTTGAGTCTGCAACTGGTTCTGAGCACGGAGTACAACACTTTTCGTTTCCAACGGCGCAAGCGCTCCACCGTCGCACAAGGTATTTATCTAGGAGCCGCTCCGACAGAGCACGACAATCCTCAACGTGAGGCAGTCGGTGCACAAAGTGCTATAGGCTCTCGAGGTCTTCTGCACAGCGGTAGGCGACCTCAGCAAGATGCTCGTCAGAGTGCTGATGTCGACGGACCTTGTCCTTCAACGCTCGAAGAGCATCTGGATACACCGGACGGCGATCAACTAAGTCGTCATCGTCCGCCGCCGAATCTTCTCGATGAGAATCAGCAAGATTAACGGCGGACACGTCAAGGGCATGATGAAGCTATCTGCTTAAATGGGACTTCCGTTGCTCAGGCCGTCAGGCAACCAGTCGCTGTTATGGCAAGAACACAAGATATGGCAGAAAACAGATTGTCAAGTTCGCGACGGACCTGCGTTTGTCTGTGATTCATAAACCTCAAGAAGCCAAACCAGCTTCCGCCGCCCCTAGGACACACATACAGTAACGTCTCACGATATTTTGCCAGAGGCACAATGAATTTGAACTTTCAAGATTAGATATAGGAAGAGTACCAGAGTCTTTATATTTGCTTTCTGTATCGAAGTGAGTGTGACTTGTCCAGACACATAGACTTCGTCTTGAATATAAACTACATTGTTTATCCAGTCAAAGAATCGCATTGCGATGAACACGACAAAAGCGTTACAAAGCAAAGAAACACATTTTTACTCTCGCGACACAAAAAGCGGACCGAATACTAGCACTGTCGTGGACAACAACTTGATAACTACGTGTAGTGCCGGACCAGCCGTATCCTTGAATGGATCGCCCACAGTGTCGCCAGTCACCGCTGCTTTGTGTGCCTCACTGCCTTTGCCTCCAAAGTTGCCCAACTCAACGTACTTCTTAGCATTGTCCCAGGCACCACCTACGTTGTCCAAGAACAGAGCCATCATGATACCTGTCACTGTGCCAAACATAAGGTACCCAGCTAAAACTTCTGCTCCCAACAACGGTTTGCCTTGGTACTCGCCAATCTTTCATACACAAGAAGCTATCTGTCAGATTTGTTCATCTTAGTAGATTAAAAATTACGTACCACACGAAAGGTCAGACCCACAACTATAGGCATTAGCACAGCCAGTAGACCAGGAAAGCGCATCTGTTTGAGAGCAGCCTTGGTAACGAGCGCAACGCACGTGCGGTAATCAGGCTTTGCTTTGTATTCCATAATTCCGGGGTAGAGTTCAAACTGTCGGCGCACTTCATTCACGACCTCGCCAGCAGTCTCACCCACAGCAGCAACAGCGAGTCCCGTAAAGAAAAAGACCATCATTGTACCCAGTAAACCACCCACTAATACCTCAACCGTTGCAATATCCACCGCCTTAAACTCTCGACCGGCAAACTCAGAAAATTCATCCATGAACGCACCAAACAACACAAAGCACGCAAGGGCAGCCGAGCCAATCGAATACCCCTTCGTTATCGCTTTAGTCACATTTCCAGCAGCGTCCAGTTTATCCGTCGCATCACGCACATAATCGGGTTGACGACTCATTTCAGCGATTCCTCCAGCGTTATCAGCGATTGGACCGTAATTGTTCATTGAGAGCACAAATACTGCAGAAGAGAGCATTCCCATGGTGGCTACTGCCGTTCCAAAAAGTCCAGCGTGACGATTCCCCACTCCACCGATACCAGAGCTAGCACCTAAGTGATATGCAGTAATCACAGCAAAGCTCACCATAAGAGTCGGAACAACCGTACTCTTCATGCCCACTGCCACACCTGTAATAATGTTCGTGCCATGACCTGTTGTACTAGCCTTTGCAATGCTCCGCACAGGTGGATGAGCGTAATCTGTGTAATATTGCGTTGATTTAACGAAAACGTAGGCTGTAAGCATACCAACAACACCGCACAAAAAGAAATTAATCCATGCTGTCGGATATTCCGGTGTGTACAATAGCCAGTGCGTTGTAAAGGCAAAACCAACTAGCGCTAAGGACAGAGATACATTGTAACCAGTCTGCAAGGTGGCCATGGGGTTATGATCAGGTCGTGACGCCTCGACGTCGGATGGAGCTCTAACCATGAATATTCCGGCACTACTCACTGCAATATCAAAGGCATGCACAACTACTGGGAAGAAAACAAACGCCACAGGATATGGTAGATGAGCTTCACGCGCTAGTGTGCCACCAAGAATCATTGCTCCGATAATTTCAGCAGCTACAGACTCAAACACGTCAGCACTACTGCCAACACAGTCACCAACCATATCTCCGACTAAGTCAGCAATAACCGCTGGGTTGCGCGGGTCATCCTCTGGAATCCCGGCTTCTACTTTCCCGACCAAATCCGCGCCAACATCTGCTGCCTTGGTGTAAATACCTCCACCCAACTGCATGAATAGTGCCACAAAAGATGCACCAAAACCATATCCGACCATCAATAACGGAATTTCCGTCGGAAGCAAAACAGAGCCGAATAACAGGTACAGCATCACGTACAGCGTACTTACTCCACCTACACAAAGAGTGATATCCAGCACGGCTGAAAAGGCACCACCACGAAAACAGATAAGCAAGGCCTCTCCGTACGATCCTCGAGCTGCACTAGCCACACGAATGTTCGACCTAGCAGAGACCCACATACTTACGTAGCCAGCCCCAGCTGAGCACACCGCTCCGATGAGAAATGACAGGGAAGACACTAATCCCAGTGTCGTGTTGCCAAGCTTTTCAACACCCGAGCTCAAGGTGTTGCTTGCTCTAAATGCGTAGCTGAAGATTATCAAAATAGCTATGCCGACGGCAATACGAGCAATGGCAGTGTACTGAATCTTCAGGAAGCCCTCAGCACCTTGACGTATGGGTATTGACACTTCTTTCATTTCCGCTGTACCTGCGTCTTTAGATAATACCCAGTGCGATAGATAGAGTGCAAAGACGGCACCATACCCACAAAGCGTGAAGACCAGATATATGGGGCGAAATGTACCGCCAAATAGCATCAACAACGCTCCCAACACAGTGATTCCCACGATTGGAGGCTGCAAATTTAATGATCGGGCATACGCTAACGCAGCAGAAACCCCTGACCCCATTTCTTCATGGTCTGAATCTCTGTAAAGTGGGACAGTATCCGAGATCCCGCAATCGACATCAATTTTCATCTTCGTGCTCGAGGCTATAAATGCACCGAAGATTGTGCGGTCTGTGTCTTGATCCCTCGAGCTAACGACTCCCTGATTAGATGATGGAATGTCACTGCAAAGAGGTATTTGTTATGGTGAGAGATTTGATTGGTGCATCACATCAAATTGGCTTGACGACGCTCGTTCAACTTCAACATACCCTTGGCAGACTTAACCTTCACTCTGACGTCAATCGCTATGTTGCCCGCTACTCGCCGCATCAAGCGAACGCTTCACCGCCAAATCCTCTCTGTAAAATATCGTTATGAGTCCTCGTTGGCCCCTTTAACGCAGTTGTCAGAAGAAGAAAGTATGTTTAAGGACACCGTCGCGCGGTTTGCGGCTGATGTCGTGGCGCCGCATGTTCGTGCGATGGACTCAGCGGGCGAGATGGATCACACTATTACCCGGGGGCTGTTTGAGAATGGACTGTTGGCAGTGGAAATTCCGGCAGATTATGGGGGTAGTGGAGCCTCCTTTATGAGCCTCTGTCTGACTATCGAGGAATTGTCGAAAGTCGACCCTGTTGTGGGACTGCTCGTGGATTTACAGAACACCGTTGTCAATAATGTCTTCTTGGTCGGTTGGTTGGCAGAAAATTTTATGACGTTTTGTTCTTGTAGCTGATGAATGACGTTTAGATGCATGGCACGGAGGGACAGAAGGAGAAGTATTTGCCTAGGCTTAGCACGGATATGGTGAGTATATTGCTTATAGGGTTTGAAGAAATTATTCTGATATGGCTTTAAAGATTGGTAGCTTTTGTCTGAGCGAAGCTGGATCTGGAAGCGATGCTTTCGCCCTGAAGACAAAAGCAGAGGCTTCAGCTGATGGTAGCTATTACTCCATCACGGGCCAGAAGATGTGGATCTCCAATGCCGAATATTCTGGCGTATACTTGGTGTTTGCTACGGTGGATCCATCACGAGGTTACAAAGGTATTACGTGTTTTATTGTAGACCGAGACACTGAAGGATTGGAGATTGGCAAGCCGGAGGAGAAGCTGGGCATCTGTGCGTCATCAACGTGTCCCGTGACGCTGACAGACGTAAAAGTGCCGAAGGAAAACATCATGGGTGAGGTGGGAAAGGGGTACAAGATTGCTATCAGTACATTGAACGAAGGACGAATCGGTATTGCATCACAAATGTTAGGCTTGGCACAGGGAGTCTATGATCAGACGCTTCCGTATCTGTTCGAGCGTCAGCAGTTCGGCTCGCCGATTGGAGAGTTTCAGGCGGTGCAACATCAGTACGCGGAGGCGGCACTAGATATTGAGATGGCACGCTTGCTAGTGTACAATGCTGCGCGTCTCAAGGATTCGGGCCAACCGTTTGTAAAACAAGCTGCCATGGCTAAGCTTCATGCCTCTCGAGTGGCTGAAAAGACGGCTTCCAAGTGCATTGAGTTGCTTGGTGGCATTGGCTTCACAAAATACTTGCTTGCGGAGAAATATTACCGTGATGCAAAGATCGGAGCAATTTACGAAGGAACGAGCAACATGCAGCTAACAACGATTGCAAAGATCGTCGCGGAGGAGTATCAAAAGTGAACTTATGCAATATCAAGGTAAACAAGAAACTAGCAAATTCATTAATAGTACAACATTGCAAGTGTGCAAGATTGCACACTTCGTGATAAGATCACAATATCATCTCATCATCTAATCAGCATTTAACTTTCATGGACAAACATGTTGGTGTTATTAACGCCAAAACTCGAGCAGTTGTATACTATTGCGTAAAAGCCTTATACTTTTGGTGAATAGTTCAAAAAACGTTATTGTTCAGCCGTACCAAAATTCACGTTACAATTTTGTGAAAGTTGTTAAATATTCATGCTAAGGGAGGGGTGACATGGCGACTGAAATTGACTTTGGTTTGTGAGTAAAAGAAATCATAATGAAATATAGTAAATTGTAGATATTCTAAACTTGAATAATCCTAATATCTCACTTCTCTTGAAAAAGAGGTACACCTTACTGTAGAGGATTTCGGATCCGCTCCCTAGATATGGTGTACGAACTCCACAATAATGCGCTTGTTAACATGAACTCGTTATCAAAACTTCTTCCGTGTACGGTGGATGGCAACCAAAGGATAGGATGTGGAAAAGGATATAGCCACGGTACTCAGCTCCTTTGCAGCACGGAACGACAAAATTCAGACGAGAATCACTGGAGCACCTGTAATCAATTTCGCCGCTAAAGGGTAATACCATTCGTTATTTTTTTACCGTGACTAGAGGTCATGCGAAGTGGAAAAGCGGGCATTGTTATCGACGAGAAACAGTCAACACGATTCTGATCGATATAGGTTCGCATTCTTTTGCATAATACCTTGTCGGTCACGTGGTCATTTACTTCGACTTAGACGTGGAAAGATTGTCAAGCTCCAGCTCTTTAAAAAAAATCAATAAAGCTTCAATAAAGCTGTGCGCCGTTCGGAACAAGTTTCGCGCGTTCTGGAAATGAACTTGAGAGTGAAGGTGTTGCTGTCGAGATTTTAGAATCAAACAAACGGCGTAAATAGATGCTGGAACATCACGCAATCACAAGTCCAGCGTGCTCGTATACCATTCTGGCAGGTTGATGACGAGGGACTTTAAGCGGCTTATATCGTTGAGACGTATCAGCTTAAATCCCAATCCACGACAATCAGAATTAAAATGGTTTCATACTCGATGCAGAAATTCTCATCGATGTCTTCAAGGGGTTGCCTTTCTCTTGATGGGTTTCAGTGTCTCGACGGAGAAGAGAAGAGAAGAGAAGAGAAGAGATAACTTCCTCTGCATCTTATGATCTCTGTGGCTTAAGCAGTTTGGCCCAAACACAACTGCTGGCTCAGATTCATAAATCGTCGGGCTCACTTCAATATGAGTTCAGTGTTCACAAATCTGCTGTCACCAAGAGACTGTCCGCACGCTCATACCGTGGACCAGTCTTGATCTGAGCCTAGAACATGATACCCCGGGGTATCATCCTACTCTACGTGTAACGGGGTTACACATACCCTGGTAACAGGTGTGTGTCACACCAGATGGGCATGGTGTGACCACACCCAAACAAGAATACGGTACGGGGCTGGATAGCCAGTAGTTACACATGTATTTAGGTTTTACTGTATATATTTAGGAAAATATATGCATTTATAATTAGGCGGCTTTGCCGCAGATAAAAATAATAAGTCGGTTTTTATATTCAACAAAGGAGTTAATTAGCCTTGGGTTAAGGTGTTAATTACTCTTGGAGTAAGTATTGCGATCCGCCAAACTCGTACTTGTTCTAAGTATTGAACGAAAGGTGACCTAACTTACGCTTCCTCTAAGCGCAAAGCTACGGCAGCCCCGCTGCACTACGTCCATACCAAATTAATAACTTTACACATACCAAGTTGTTCATCGCATCGCTTCGAATGAAGAAAGACCGTTAGGTGGTGATGTGATAGATAACGAATGGAGTTTGCTAATTTTGCCTTCGGCCTCTGTAACGGTAATCAGAACAGCCGGCAATTATTTAGATCGAGAAACATGAAGTCTACATAAACAGTCTCAAGCCCAGAGCAAACAGTCCACAAAACATTGTGATCAGGACAGTTAGCAGCTCGGTTGCGTCTATGCACGATGCAGATATAGAAACTTTTGGAGCTCGACGGTATTTTCTGATCAAAGTGTAGGTATCACTACACCCGACCTCGTCTGAGCGGCTCCAGCCCAGCCTTAGTAAACTTCCGCTCACGGCTTTTCACGTTAGGACACCCTCAATCATTATCAGAATTGATTTGTGAGCACCAGTCCAAGAGACCCGCGTAACTAGAAATCTATGAAAATTCTAGGTGGATAGCGACACACATCGATACGAAGCTGAGCGATCTCTCGAGTGAAGAGGCAAAGTTCTGACGACGTTGGAGGATCTAGTCGTCGAAAGATGTTCGCGAATGAGGCGATGGGTGGTGAAATTAATCTTTCAAAAGAGATGACCTTTCCCATTATAAAGTTCAAAAGGCCATTAGTGATACATCTTTTGCAATTGACCGTCAGCATTGATGGGGCGTGGGAGGAATAGAACTGTGTCGTGTCCACAGCACATGCAAAAGCGCAATAAGAAGGTCGAGCGTGATTATGTACCACGCTGACAGGATGATACAAAAATTTCTAGCAGGTGTTCATGCGGCTTTCTTTCGCTTGGACGTAGTGGTCCAGATTCCAATCCACGTAAACTGGGGATCATGATGGCGTCGCCTTTACTGCGAAATCCCAAACGACTTCATCGACGGCTCGTATCCCTCCATAATCCTTCAATGGGCTTAACCGCTTCGACGATTTTTTGCCGCAAAAGATGCCTGCATCTTACAATTTATATGATTTATGATTTCCGCAGTATCAGCCCAAGTTCAACTGGCTGGTCCAAGTCCTAATTCGTCGGGCCAAGTTCAGTATCAGTACGGTGTTCTTACACCTATTCGTCGTACCAACAGACTGTCCGGACGCTCATGTCGCGAACCCACTAGTCTGAATGTGAGCCTAGAACATGGCATCACCTGAGGCTGTCCTCATACCGAATACATAATGTTCCGGTCGTTCGTCTAGATTAGTAGATCACATGAGCACATTTGGTGCTGTAAGATGAAAAGCACCGAAAATGTTCAATGGTGCTATGGCGAGAGGCATTTCTGGGCGATATGGCATTAAGACATGTGTACGTACGACATTATATCGCGGCAGGATGGATTGCCTTAGCTGTAAGGCGTTCAAGACCACATACTTCTGGTCGCAGCACTTTCCAGAACGTCGCTTTGCGCAAGTGTAACTCTCAGCAAGCGACAAGTGCTGTGCTGGCTGGTATATATGTGGTTTTCAGGGAGCCAATTATAGCACGTTTTATTTCACAAAGTGACATATAATTTATATTAAATGTGCACCTGTTTTACGAAATGAATCAAATACTGCTTATCATTATACTACATCGTAGTTCCATAATCTGGTTCTTCAAAATGTCACTTCGAAACTTCCTTAGCGATCCTTGTACACCAAATTGCTTGACATGCGTGAGGATAGTAGACCATCTCAACCAACAGAAATAGATTGTGACATTTCAGTTACCGTGCAATGTACAAGAACAAGTCGGTAGGCGAAAGTTAAAATTCCATACAATTTTCGAAGAAGCGATGAAATGAAAGAATTTTGTGTGCTTTAGTAAGATAAAGTTGTGGTGGTGACGAATACATAAGGAACATTGATACACTAAGAGGTGAACGAAACGTGCATCTGGATAGCGCACACTATCGCATCTTTGGAGAGTAAAGTAATTGCTTAAGAAGAACTCCGACAACTTCAAGAACAGAGTGCTTAAAACAAGCAGTAGATGAGAGACACGTGGATATGAGATATCTTACCAGGTTTGACAGGGCGATGAGCATGGAGTCTAGTTTTCGGAAGTCAGACACAGAGAAGGCAAGCTGATTAGCGGTTGCACTGAATAAAAACACGTGATTTCAGTGTGTGGGTAGGATAGTGCCACTCGAAGGCAGTCGATGTTCAATTTCAACTAGACGATGTGCATTCAGAATTGGAATTTTGCAAAAGAAAAGTTTATTTGAATCAACCATTGCTGACATGATAGAGCTGAGTCAGTAAAGGTGCGGTTGGTATAGTTGAGACACTTCGAGCGCATATGTAAGATTTAGAAAAATAAACATCTTGAAATTTAGCCCGTTCCTCAAGGCATGGGAACACCTGCCATCTATTCGCGTATGTACTCAGCACTCCCATAAATCATAAGCACACCACGCATTTAACGTGATGGGACTTTTCGCCAGATACTTTTACAGCCAGAAGCCATGGTCATGCTGGGCTATGTAGTAGGGCACCACCATATCCAATCCAGTAACAGAATCGGCCCCATCCTCTTCTAATGAGCCACGTAGGCAATCGTGCTAGATTCTAATGAGGTCGGAACGATTGTCCGCCTACGATGATACTGTTGACATCAGCAAACATTCGACCATGGCGAATGACTAGGTGCTAGATAGCGACTCCCGTATTAATGGAGAATATTACCGCCATGATGCATGAAAGGAGTCTGATGACATATTCGATCTGGCCTTGTGGTGAGAAACTCAAGTATACAGCCAGAATGCTGTTTTTACGCCTCTCGAACAGTTAAAAATATCTATCATTTAAGGATATAGCCATCAAGTCCAGTCTAAGTTTTTGCACACTTTTAATCAGAGGTACCGGGCAGTAAGCCTTTGAAGTGATAAAAGCAGATAAATTAAGCAATTTTTAGTATTGTAGCATCAGCACACAGCACCTTAGTGCATCTAAAGGCCGCCAAAGTAAAGCACGAAGGATGTTTCGTTGTGCATCTTCGCTACGATTTTTGCGTAGTATGGGTACGCTACTGAAGCCAGTATGCACCAGATACACTCGAAAAGAATTAAGAGTAATTCTAAATGCCAGCTCAAACGCATTAGCACAAAATAAATCGCATCTGTACCAAGAGATGCTTTTGACTTAGTATCACAATCTAGTCGCGATGAGCGCTGCATGAACGCCTAAAGTCACTAAATTTTTTTTTTTTTTTACAACCCTTGGGATGTTTGGACATCGCATAACAGCTCGTTTACTTCTCGATCACGTTGAACTACATTAATGCAGACAAAAGCAAACGAGTAGACTTCATTACACTCAACTTTTTGAAAGTTATACATGATATTTGGTGATGAAAAACTTGAAATCTGTGGTTTAAACGACAATACTATTGATATGTTTGATTCAAATGTCATAGTTTTTATTAGAATTCAATGAGATTTAATTTTTGCCGATTTCTAAAGTTGAAACAAAAAAAGGGATAAATAGATACACAGTCAGTCGTAACATGATGGTGAACAAGAAGAATCGGCACGTGTCCAAACCTGCGGCTGCCCGTCAATCTTCACCACGTTTCTCCGAAACTTCCAGTACTAATAGTCTTAACTCTAGTAAAACCACTAGTCATCGTCGTGATCTGCTCGACGGATCTATTCAGGAAATCTCCCGCCAAACGCTAATGGAGCGTTTTCATAAGCGTGGACGTGTAGAAAGCGCTAATTACGACCAGCAACCGGACAAAAGGTACAACAAATTGGCATCTAATGTAACAATCTACTCGAAGAAATCGTCTTTAGCAAGCACAGGAGACAGTGTCGCTTCCATTGTGCATTGGGCTAGACGAGGTCCTCATCATGCGGCATTTCAAGCACAGAAAGACTCGTTGACTAGATCACATTCAGCGCCTAATCTCACCGAACAGGTGCGAGGAACAAGTCAATTACGATTGAAACGATCTCATGACTAACGCTGAGTAATAATGCAATTTAGTCGGATGACGAAGTGATAAGTCGAATTTTTCCCGATATTTGCCCTCGCGAATTGCGAATTGCAGAAGTAAAGCTTTGGGATTGTCCGTGGATGTACAAAAACTATTTTGTCTCTTCAGATCCAGATTTACTAGACAAAACAAAGGGAGAATCGCTTACACAAACCCTTGAAGACCATGAATTGACATCAGAGTTTGCTCATCAAAATACCTCTAGTCCAGCTTCAGTCATGTTAGCGTCAAGTCATCAGAGCTTCCATGCGACGCAAGTGGTTGCAGATTCAGTGCAAAATACAGACAATACGGTCAATGAGGTAAACGAAGAGATTGTTTCACTTACAAGACAGCTCTCGCTCGAAGAGAAACAGCAGGGAGTGCTATCACCGCATAGTACAACAGATGTAACAGCGTTAGAAGACACATCATCACCTAACTCTGCTACACAAAAATTACAGTGGAAAGGTGTTGAGTCAACTAAAAGGACGCCAAATAGTCGTGCTGGTAAGCGCCCACAATTGCGCTTAAAGCTGGAAGGTATGCCAACGCCTCAGCAAGCTGAAGAACGAGCCCAGCGAGCGGCGACTCGACTAATTGCCAAGCGAGATGCCGTGGAGGCGGCTGCAATTGCTGCTGCTGGATCAATATCCAATGCACCATTTAATGGCCCAAGTGCAGCACAAGAAGCCATGATGAGACTGAACTTTAGCTCAAGTTCTGAGACGGATCTTCCTTCCCCAAGCGGTGCGTTTTTATGCCTTTGTGGGAGTTGCAATGATAAATTAACATTATTTGATTTTTTTCGGTTAGAATGTGAGCGACATAGCGCAGGAAGCGCGTACTCTCCCAATCATGGAATGTTCACGACAAAAAACGTTGCCGTATCCGAGGCTGGTATCTCATCTCCCGATGCTTCATGTCTTCACCTTCAAGAAAATCTTGAGCGTGTCAAAGAGATTGGCCGGGGAGCTTCTGGTGTCGTTTATAAGGCTATCCACATTCCGACACTAAAAGTAGTTGCTGTAAAGGTCCGAGTTTTTCCTTTCAACGTCAACGAAATGTTGTATATTCCTCACGTTTTTGTTGGCAATGTTGAAGGATGTTCCCGTTTATGGGCGAGGTCAGAGGCGGCAAATGGTTCGCGAACTTCATGCACTTTATTCCAATCTTGTGCCGATGGCAGAGAGCGATGGTTCGATGCCCCAGCACTCTGCTACCAGTCAGAGTACCAGCAAATCCAAACCAAAGTACGTTAGTCTGACACATGTGCGCTACAGCGTCAGAGATTAAAATGAATGTTTTTCTTGCGCAGGCCCAGCCCCTACATTGTTTTCTTTTACGATGCGTTTGTCGATCGACCAAAAAACTCCATTTGCATGGTTATGGAATATATGAGCACAGGTTCATTACAGGACATTGTATTGCGTGGTGGCTGTCAGAATGAAAAAGTATTAGTACGACTTGCAACTGGAGTATTACATGGCTTAGCTCATATTCACAACAAACGGATGGTCCATCGTGACATTAAGCCGCATAATCTGCTTACAAACCGACAAGGTGAAGTGAAAATATCAGATTTTGGATTGGCACGCACTTTAAATGATAGTTTTACCACAACGAAAACGTTTGTGGGCACACTTCTGTACATGGCACCTGAACGGATTGGTGGTGGAGATTATTCCTATCCGGGTATAGATAAAAGTCTGTGAGCGTACTGACAAGAAGTTCTACTAATCTTTTCTCTTTTCCACGTAGCTGACATATGGTCGTTTGGTCTTGCTTTGATCTCCGTCGCATTGGGTCGATATCCACTCCCGACCCAGGACGGATTTTTTGGTTTGGTTGATTCTGTGAGTTTCTATTTGCTGATGGTTTCAAATGAACATCAAGCCCACATCATTTGCCCTAGGTTACTAATCAGCAATGCCTGAAATTGCCAGTCGAAGTATTCTCCGAGGAATGCCGCTCCTTTCTCGATCAGGTTCGTAACTGTGTGGAATTTTTGAACATTTTAATTGATTGCTTTAAGTGATGTCTGTAGTGTCTTACAATTAATCCAGACAAGCGCCCATCAGCTGAAATTCTTCTCCAACATCCTTTTATTTTAAAATACACTGCCGAAGAAACTATTGCAGAGGTAATCTTTTTAGAGAGTACGATGATTATTTTGACATTTAATTTGTGGATGAAGTGGACATCGTTTGTTGACAGGATACATCTTTGTGACGAGCGATGTACTGAGTTAGAAGCCTTAAGTGACGCCGTCTATCGACATATGTATGAACATTCGGTGAAGTTTTCGCACCAGCCCCAGGTAGAATCTTGTGGTGTTCACTCATGAATTGTGAGGATTTAAGTTAATGTATGCTGGATTTATCAGTCCGACTACGGTGTGTCTTTTGTATCGCAAGCAACACCGGCATTTTCTCGACGACATATATCTCTTCAACCAGTTCAAATGAGGTATCAGCTACGCTTACAGCAAGCCATTTGTTACCAATGTTTTCTGACGTTGTATTTTCCTTGATCCAAAAGCTTACAGCTTGGTTTAGCCAACCACCTCGATGTTCCTGTGCACATTGTATACGAAAAATTCGAAGAGGTAGGCAGGCGTTTGCTTAATGCGCTCATTGTTAAAGTAATTACTAAGTGAGAGATGGGGCTTGTGCGACATAGAAACGAGGTTTTTATGGTGATAAATTGCTCGAAGATTACTGCTATTCTCCACAAAGCTGGACGGCCTCACCTGGTATTTCACGGCGCCAGCAATTTGGTATTGGGTCTGATAGCCCACAGCGCACACCAAGCGATAAAAGCTCATTTTGGAGAAAATTGCAAGAAAGTATGGCGAAACTTGGTCATAACAAACGCAGGAAAGAGCGAGGAAGAGGACGCTCGTCGACAGGGACGTAGCAATTCACTAATTTTTATAGTTTTTTAATACAGATTGGGCCAAATTATAGAAGCCAGCAGTCTTCAGATAAAGACAAGAGTGGCCAGGACAAAACAGGGGATAGTTCGAGTTGACAGTCTTGTTGAAGCCTTGTTATAGAAACTCACTTCGAGAACGGCTATTCCAGAACCGTTTGGTCAAAAAGTTTATATACTAAAGCAATGCAGAACAAAATTAGCAAAGTGTTTCAGCGACGTGCGATTACTAGACAATCCGTACCGATTACAATGGTGAGCGTACAAGCCAAGGCAAGCTCTTTCAGATTTAAGCATGTACATGAAGATGCACGCGGAGATTTTGCTATCTCAATTTCTTGAGGCTGATGACGTTAGGACTTACAAGTACATACTGGCCAATCTACTAGCGACCTGACAACTTAGATCAAGAGAAATTACGAATTCTTTCTTGCAGTACCTTCGCCCTATCATGTTCTGCTCTCGCTGCAACAACTTTAGGACTCGTTCAGTGATTCAAATGATAGCAAGAAAGATCTCATTCTTTTGTGGCCACTTGACTCGTGTCGACATCTTTTTTTAGCTCTCGCGTAATCAGAATCTGTTCAGACCGAAACTCTCGAGAATCTTGGCTTTGAGCCTTGTCTGGTGAATGAAGAAAAGTAATTGTGCAGCTGGCCGTTGCAAACGAAAGTGATTTAAGCACTGATGCTGGTCAGTTCGTGCAGTTTGCGAAGGCAATTTGAATGGACCCTCCTAAGAATTTCTTTTACGCGTTAAGTCCAAAGTTAGATCTGAAGCGTCCGAAATGACTTGACAAGATATCTAAGGTATCCCCAAGAACTGGATAATACCCTTCCATTAGTAATATGACGACAAGCTCTTTTTTAGGCTGCCCTCTAGAGGCATAACAGAATTTAGATCTCCCAGCCTCTACTCATTTTTTTGCTAGTACACTCTTAGAGAACTCAAAACCGAAGTGCAATCGTGTGAGTGCCTATGAGCACCATGCCCACCAGTGCAATTTTATATGTTCTAGTAAGTACAAAAGTCTGAAATGCATAAGATGAGCCTCTCTACTTGCGTGGCCATAACATCTCAAACTCTGTCAACGCACTCAAACGTTCTTCACGTTGTCAGCAGCTGAGGATCAAGTCACATGCTTTTCTAGCTTTCCAGACATGCTACAGCGTAATTCATCAATTCAGGCGCATCCGATTGACGCGACGGCAACGGTTAACGCACTTAAACGTTCGTTACGTTGTTAGCAGCTGAGATATCAAGTCACATGCATCATTATCAAAGTGATGTGGTTGTGATGTTGTCAAAACATGACGTAGTAATTCCCACAAACATGCTATGCATGCCGATTTCTCGTCTATGTAAGTTTTTCTGCTGAGGTTTCCAGAAATATTGAAGCCAGATCATGATTAGCTGTATCATCACTGTTTGATACTGATATGTTCTGGATGACTTTGACTGCTACAGAAGCGCACGAATGGTGGTCGAATTTTGTGTGACGCTGGGCGAATGTACATTGTCTTCGAGTTGCTAGCTAACTTTGGATGAAGACAGACAATTTGGTAAGTGATACGGTAGCTTGGCTTGTGCAAAGTCCCACAGCAATACTATCGACTGCATTAGTTTAATTTTTTCGCTGGATTGGCGGTATCAATTAAAAGTGAGCTGAAAACATATGATGGAGCTTTACAAAGTTATCGACAATCAAAAGGCTGTTAGTAAGCACTTGTCATTCAAATTAGATAGATACTATGAGAAAAGGATCAGCACAGAGGATAAAGAATGGTGATATCACGCCGATCAATATTAGCCATCATTCCAACTGGATAGCTAGTGATTTTGGCAGGCTTTCAAGGCAAAGTATAAGTATCAGAAATGTTGTGATAATCAAGATGAAGTATAAGTATCAGAAATGTTGTGATAATCAGGATACAAACACGCTTTACTTCTCAGAGAAAGTTTTTCACACCGAGCTGTGATCATAGTTGATATTTATATGTACACCCTGGCAGGCTGACTGCAAATCATGAAATTTGAGCTACAGCTCAGATAATTTTGCGCTGCGTGGTACACTGTCTGCCTGATGAGTAGGAATTCAAAATGAAGAGTCCATTATACTTTACACGTGAAATAGCTTTGTGTTCATCACAAGCAATAAGGATTCTTTCATAGCTGTAACGCGATGCCCGAGTAGGAATCTTCGCACTGAAACCTTGCCTTACATCAATGAGAAGTTTTACTCACATTTGTTGATGTCATGAACAATGTGCAAAGCTGTGCAAATTATGTTTCAAACGCGTATTTGTTGATGTCATGAACAATGTGCAAAGCTGTGCAAATTATGTTTCAAACGCGTAAAATTGTATTCGCAGAAAGATGGGCCCACGTAACAGTACTGACGTGCACCTCGCAAGGA
>NW_020188562.1:1061495-1077380 GCF_900000015.1 Plasmopara halstedii
GGGAGCGTAAGTTTGGTCGCCGACCTTTCGTTCTATACTTAGAACAAGTACGAGTTTAGCAGATCGCAATCCGCTTACCCCAAAAGTAATTACAACCTTAACCCAAGTCTTCCGTTAAAATTCAAAAACTGGCTTCTTTATTTTTATCTGCGGCAAAGCCGCCTAATTTTAAATAATAGATTCTCCTAAATATGTATAGTACAATCTGAATTCATGTATAACTACTGGCTATCCAGTCCGTACCGCATTCTTTGTTTGGGTGTGCTCACACCATGCCCATCTGGTGTGACACACACCTGTTACCCAGGTATGTGTAACCCTGTTACAGTTACGCTTTCAGAAAAGATCATAGTATTTGACGTAATGTGTAAGGCCTTAGTGCCGTTTTGGTGAAAAGCTCGTAATGGGATGCGAGCCTTTCTATGGTTTGCGCCACTGTAACATCGTTATCCCACGGACTTGAGGTGAATCTGAGAGGTTCCGTGGTGTTTAGAAGTATCATGATTTGTACTCGATTTAAATGAGAGTCCGAAATGAGCTGCTAGATAGTAAAACAGTTAAATGTTTTGGATTATTTATCAAACTTGCTTGATTTTCATCTTTAATGTATGAATTTAGCCGTTGATGGGAGTTTCGGCTTTCGCTGAATCCCTTCCGTCAATTTTCTAAATAGTGTATGACACTTAAAGTTAAGGCTGGCAACGCGTTTAAGATTGATCTAGACTTAGCATTGGTTGTCTTCCTACTTAGAGTCTTGCCTGTAATGAAGTTCAATGTAATCTTCTCAGCATGCGCATACTGCTATCTTCGGCCAAAAAGGATGGGGCGGAGAGTTTCATTCTAGCTTGTTAATCATCTACATTATTGCTTTATGTAATAAGCAGCAGTACAGATCGCACCCATCCGTTTATATCGTATCTCCGAAGCGTAGCTCGTAGACTGTACTCCAATCGTCCTGGTCGACTTTGAGTCGCCGGCCTAAAGCCCCTACCAATGTAGTCACAGCCTTGTGAGAGGCTAGATGCACTGACGAATGTTTGTAAACAGTAAAACCTGTCTGCTTTGCGACGGCTACGAAGTGCGAAGCAGTACATTTGCTCACATCGCATGTTCCTTCACAAGATGCTTGGCACATATCCATGGACAAAAATGCCACCGAATCTGGTCCCGGACGCAGCACTATACGAATCGCTTCAAGCAAAGGTGCGTGCAGGATTCGTCCTAACTGTGTGATTTCGCTACCAAGCATGGTGTCAAATTTTTGTTCAAAAGACGTGAACGAATTGGCTGCCCCCCATTCCAGCCGACGGCAAGAGGCGATAGGGGAGGCATTTGCCTCACGTTCAGCCCAGATATGTCGATTTCTTAAAATATTCTCTGCCAGCAGGTCGGGGTATTCGTCTGTCAAAACAACCAATTTGGCACCCAACGAAGCGGCCACTAGTCCACACAGCCCACAGCCAGCGCCAAGCTCGATCACTTCGCGTCCATGCACGACATTTTTGTTATGTTTTGTCAAGAACTCGCAAAGAATAAGAGCACCGGCCCACACTTCACCCCCCATCCCATCTACTTTGGATGTGTCCTGTACTACTTGAATACATGTATCGCTGTTCAGTCGAAAAAAGGCCTCGTGCTTTCGTTGCTTCGTGCGTTTATTGCTCAGAGTCATCTTTTCGAAAATTACTACCTCGACTTACTGACATTTCAACCAAATAGAGGATTAAATTGGTGGATGCGCAGAACTTGACGAATTACGCGAGAAAGAAATGGAGGCTGTGAATGCGTCCCGCCCGGACGTGATTGGAAAGCTGCCGCAGCTGCAGAATATGGTGAAACGTGATCCGTTGGGCTATCGCACTGAGTTTCTTATGCAATTACGCCACTTCGAGAGCGAGTATCAGTTATTTCTACTGCAACCTACAAAGGAGTCGGCGCATTTTGGTGCACTCGTACTTTTCCTGAGTCATGTAGCAAAGTGTTTTCCAGAGGAAATGGTGGATTTTCCAAAGAAGATCATAGGAATGCTACACGACAACTACCTTGTGCTAGAGCCAGAACTGCGCAAAACTCTGGTACACAGCCTCATGCTGCTGCGCAATCGCGGCCTCGTGGATGCAATTACACTTCTGAAGCTCTTTTTTGAACTGTTCCGCTGCCCAGATAAGCGACTACGTGAGCTACTGTATAAGCATATTGTGTCAGATATTCGCCAACTTAATGCCACGTCGCGTAATGTAAAGGTCAACAAGGCCTTGCAAAATTTTATGTTCGAGATGCTGAATGATGAAAGTGAGCAGGCCGCCGTCAAGTCACTACAAGTGCTCATGGAGCTTTTCAAGCGCAAAGTCTGGCACGACCAACGGAGTGTTAACGTTATCGCCACTGCGTGTACGAGCAAGAACACAAAGCTACTTGTAATGGCCCTCAGCTTTTTTTTGGGGATTGACGAGGATATTTTAAAAGACGAAGAGCAACAAAAGAAACAAAAGAAAGCTCTTGTGGTTGTTGACTATCACTCTCATTCAAAAAAAACGAAAAAGCGACAGCGTGATACGTTGGCAGCGCTATGCAAAAACAAACGAGCTCGTAAGCGAGAACTAGATTTTAAAGCCACGTTCCCTGCAATTGAGTTGCTCAATAATCCACAAGGCGTTGCTGAGCGTCAGCTGAAGTTGCTTAAGAGCTGCACGGAATCCTTCGACGTAAAACTTTTGATGATGAACTTTATTGGTCGTCTTTTAGGCTTCCACAAGCTTGTACTGCTATCATTTTATCCACTGCTGCAACGATATTTGCAATCTCACCAGCAAAGTGTGACAGCCATCTTGGCATATTTAATTCAATCATGCCACGATGAGATTCCGCCAGAAGAGCTTTTATCAATCGTGAAAAGTATCGCTCACAACTTTGTGACTGAACGGTGCTCATCAGAGGTAATTGCTGTGGGCATTAATGCTTTGCGTGAGTTATTCCGTCGGGTCCCACTTTTGCTAGAATGCGAGGGAATTGATGTGCTTGTGAGCGATTTAATTCAATACAATCGTGCACGTGATAAAACAATTGTCATGGCTGCGCGTGGTGTACTCAATCTGATCCGTGACATACACCCAGCATTGCTTAAGCGCAAGGATCGCGGGAAATTTCACAACAAAGACGTAAAGCCTCACCGATTTGGTGAACTTGTTGCTTGCGAAGGCGTGGATGGTGCGGACCTGCTAGCGGAAGCCGAAGCAGCTGGGCGCTTTGATGGAGAAGAGAACAAAGATGGATGGGAGGTTGCGTCGTCCACATCGGGCGAGGATGAATCTTCAGATGAGTGGGTCGACGTTTCGTCTGATGAAGAGGATATTAAGGGCGGCGACAACACGGACATTAATGATGATGATGCCGGGGAAGGGGAGGTTTCTCCGTTATTGGAGCAGAAGGACCGCTTGGATGCCCGTCGCATCTTAACTCCACTCGATTTTGAACGTATTGAGATGCTGAAGAAAGAGCGTGATGCAGCTTTAAAGGACCCAAAGTCTCGCAGCAAGCGCAAAGCCGAAGAGGATGCAGCCAAAGCGAGCTCAGATGCCACAAAGGTCAATCCAGTTGATCTAGAGGGCTATACGAAAAAAAAGCGAATGACCCAAGAGGAAAGACTTCGTCTTGTTCTTGAGGGTCGCGAGGATTTCAAGCACAAACGCTCGGGAGGTGGTACCACTAACACTGAGAAGAAACGTCTTAAGCATTTTATGATGATTAAAAAGAGTAAGGCTGTGCAGTCAAAGGTGCTTGTATCTGCTCGTCAAGTGCAGCGCCAGAAAAATCGTGTCGTCAAAAAGATTTTGAAACACGACGCCAAGAAGCGCCGCAAAATATAGGTAATAATTTACGAGCGACAAATATATAGAATCCGAGGAGTTAAATGATTGCTTTTTTTGTCAAGAGGAAGTTCTACTAAGGTTACACCCGCCTTTGCATTAAAGATTCATCGACTGTCGTTTTTTCAAGTGAAGCTCATCCTGTATTTCTTGAATAGTTTTACCCTTTGTCTCAGGCACATACCTCAGCGTGAAGGCGAGAGCCATGCATAATGCGGCGCAAAACGGCACAAAAGTGTACTCACCTAGCTCGCGCTGCATTGTTGGGAACATCAGTCCAACCAAAAAGCTGCACGACCAATTCACCATGGTAGCAATACTCATAGCTGTCGGTCGTGGTTTGGCAGGGAACATTTCCGCGACAATCAGCCACGGGATTGGGCCTAAGCCAATTTCAAAAAACCATACGAAACACATGACACCGCCCACGCTAGCCATACTTGCAAAAGGCAGGACGTTCATTAGACCCAAGGTCAACACGATACTAGAAAAAATCATGCCGACCGCAGAGTAGATCAAAAGCGGTCTGCGACCAGCCGTGTCCATCAGCATTAGCGCAACACCAGTTGATATCACATTCACTGTGTATACCAAGGTAGCGCCTACCAGTGGGTCCTTCAAACCAACATTTTTAAAAAAGGAGCTGGCGTAAAACATGACAGCGTTGATACCACTAAATTGCTGAGCAATCTGAAGCACCACTGCAGCTACGAGCGAAAATCGGATACTTCGATCCTTAAGAACGTCCCAGATGCCCGTGTTAGCACCCGACTCGTTGTCACTAGCCGAGCAAATGCTGTCGATCTCCTCGTACACATCATTGGAGCCGCGCAACCGACGCAAAATGTCAGCAGCTTCTTTGGGACGATTTTTCGTCAGCAGCCAACGTGGACTTTCGGTCAAAAGCGAAGCAAGAGCTAGCTGCAGAATTCCTGGTATGGCTGTGAAGCCGAACAGGAAGCGCCAACCAGGCTGACTTAGGCCTTCGCTTACTCCAGAAAATCGAAACGCCAGAAGGTCTGCGGCCAAAATTCCAATTACCATGAACAATTGATAGCCAGTGCCTAACGCACCACGCAGATTGGGTGGAGCAAGTTCACCAAGGTACAATGGTACCACAACACTAACTGTTCCAGATGCAAATCCGACTAGAAAACGGCCCAAAATAAGCGCATAAATGTTAACCGACAGCGCCATAATGGCACCAGCAATGATAAAAAGGAAGGAATCCACTAGCAGCGCCTTTTTTCGACCTAGTGCAGTGCTCATGTGGCCTGCCGTAAGTGATCCAATAGGTCCACCCACCGCAAAAATGGAAACACAAAAAGCCCATTGAATGTTTGAGTGACCGGGAAAGATGATGTCAGGATTGATGCCGCCAGTGACTCCTGTGTTGTAGCCGAACTGGAAAGCGCTCATCAGCGCCACGCCACAGCTCAGAAGCAACGGAAAAGTGTAACCAGGTTCGGGGAACTCGTCCGCCCCAAGCAGCGGCTGGTCTTCTCCTCTGGCTACAAGGTTGGTAAAAGATCCCCACGAGCTACGTGGTTTAAGGTTCGTAAAGCTGCGCTCGCGTTGAAATGACTGACGACGCATACCAGGGAGCACCGAAAAAGGAAGCTCCTGGTATAGACGCTTTTGCTCCTCGACTAGTTTCACATGTCACAATGTAAGCGAACGCAACAGCAACGAGCGATAACAGGGACATGTCGAGAAGTAAATAATCCTGAAAAAAGCAATTCTTACCATAAAACTGAAGATTTTGCGCCGTGTTGCTGCGCTTCTTAAGACCTTCCGCAACTTTAAGATCTGCCCAGCTGCCGTTGGTACCCAAGGCTACATCACTCTGTGAATGCTGCATCGTTGTGCTATCTGACGTGCACTGGCCGTGCTGATTGCCAATATCGAGTGAATGGGCGAATGAACAACATGACGGAGTGTTTCACCAAAGATCGCGAAGCGACACTAGTGGATTGCTGTACGTAGAGTTTGCCGCTGCAGATAGCAAGAAAAACTACAAAAAAGATTTTTATGTTATGATCTACCCTTCAAAACTTCATTGAAAGCGCATATTAAAGATAATAAGAGCTAAATACAAAACCTACTGACTTTATTATACCATACCGGTACTTCTGAATGTGACACAAGGGTATCTGACATTTCAGGCAAACACATCATTTTATTGCGCGATATTGAGACTTTCAAGCCGATAGCATACATTTGAAATGAGCAATAACATATTGAGATTTTTTTCGTATGATCCTTTGTGCGCGACGTGATTTCTATGCACAATAGTAGGCGTCGTTCCGAATGAGCGTCTCGAGCTCCTGCAGACGCTGTCGATTAATGTGTGGCTGCATTTGCCATGATGCCAAGTACATCGTCAATACATCATGATTAAAAGTTTCAAAGATGCCAGCGGCGATCAGCGACTTGGCCATCAGCTCGTGCTGGTACATAGCCAACACCTCGAGCAAAATAGCCTCTGCCAATGACAAGCCACATTTGTTGTCATATAGAAATTGCTATTCTCATGCATTAACAAAGGCCGTAAAATTTTTTTAAAGTCGTACCATATCGTTGTCTGCGCTTTTCTGTCAGCTGTTTTGTAGGGGTATCAAGAATTAAGCGCTGCATCCGCAAGTAAATTTCTGCCTGCGCGTGATAGAAGTTGGTGAGCAAGGAATCAATAACTGTGAGCACAGTTTATAGTACCAGGTCCTTCACTTCTTCTTCAAGACGTGTGCTGCACCGATGCGCCAATTCCCATAACTGTCAAGCGTCATCATGATGCAAGATCAATAAGATACATGTAAAAATATTCGACGGATACGAATTCTCACAAAACTTCAAAACTTACACGAGAGGACACACGGTAATGCAGTGATTCACAGCATGACAGCGTACCTCTGTGCTCGCCTGAGAAATATCTGTGCATTTGATAACGTCGGTATTATAATCAGTGCAAGTCTAGCATTGGCGTGACGCACGTGGTTTTCTGTAAGCTATCTGCCGCATTAGCTAACTGCTTCTGGCCTCTGGAGCTTATTGCCTCCCACTCATTATCAAGCTTCTTCCAAGTGTTCAGCCACCAGCAGGCGTCGGTCGCAGTCATTAAGAAATGTTGTGGTACCTATTTTTTATGCTTTTCAAGTCGTCCCTCAAATAACTCATGTCCGGGTAAAACATAACCTCGTATAAATAATAAAAGTTTGTTCCACCAATTGTAGCCAAATACTAACTGTAAAATAGTAGTATAAAGCAGTTTGCCTAACTCGCTCTCTTCGGGTCTTTCTCTCACAAGGACATGATGCGACATTAGGTACTGCATTCATTAATATTTTTTACAAACACGAATTATGTTGATGAAGAAGACAATGAAGTGCCAAGCAATCATGCTAGACTAAATTGAAAACCAGTTACGAATTAATGGTAGGTAGTCTGGACTGTCGCCATCATCTTGAAAGATTTTTGCGGCTCTCGAATGCGCCTGAGAACCACCCTATCTGTAAATTTTGTCACATCCAACAGTGAGGCAGGATCTTCTGCTTTTCCAATTCGTGACTATCTGCTTTCCACCTCTTCGTTTTCTTGATCATCATTCTCCTCTTCGTCCGCCTCCCACACCATGGCTATAATCTCGTCGTCATTTAACTCCCGATTGGCTGTGTCGATCTCCATCACTGGATCCAAAAGCGCTTTGAGCCGTGGGATTATTACCTTTGGATAGCGTTGCACAGGTCGATTTCAATGTATTGATCATCTACAGTATATTAAGCACCGATATTTTAGGAGGCCCTACAAAGAGGCCAGTGTGGCGAAAACCATTGGTCACGGGAGCTACTGATAATTCATCCCGAAGTGCTTTGCTCCATTGCATTGCAGTTAGCTGATCGATCTTATAGATGTTGGTTTCACCTCGATCGTCACGATCAACAGCATTTTGAAGATGATAACGTCTGTAGTACCGCTGGAAAGCGGAGATTATCCCAGTATCAATGGGCTGTATCTTAGATGCGCAATCTGAAGGAAGGAAGACCACCTCGAGATTAACATTATTCATCTCGTGATGTCGACTATGTGAGAAGTGACGTTATCTAGTAAAGAAGAATCCGCCTATTTTTGGCCTAAAACAGTGATAAAAAGAGCTGAGAACACATTTAAAGCGTATACAGACTGTACCTTCATGTCGTTGTCAAGCCTTTTCAACCACTCCTGGAAGCTGGCGCCGGTCATCCACGCTTTCATATTGCTGCGATAATAGAAACTCAGCTGCTCTCCTGTCTTACGACTGAAACAGCGAGGCTTATTGGCCTTTCCAATGAACAATGGCTTGAGCTTCTCTGACTCATCTGCGTTGGCAGCAAGCGCAAAAGTGATGCGGTTCTATGATGCAGAAGGGAGACTGATAGTTTTGTCAACCGTTTCATTCAAGAGACCATGATTATATGCAAACAAATTTACTTTGACTTGTCTACGTCCCTCAATCGGCGTTGTGCAATGGTCGTTTCTTGAACCATGAACTGAAATCATCCTACGAAGACATTAATTACAGAACTCTCATGTAAAGTACGTCGCTAACATTCATACCAGTTTCATTCATGTTGAACACATCCTTCAGCTCATACCGCGCAATGACTGCTAAAAGCACAGGAGCGGAAGCATCGATTATTCCCTGATCTGCTGCACCACTATCACCATGGGTTCTGATGCAACGCAGCTTGTTCCTCTCTTGAAAGCGTTGCAGCAACCCACTGGAATATTTGCTTGTATCGTCGGGCAAGCCAAGTCGAGTAGCAAAGACTTTAGCTTTTGTTTTGCTGGGATATCCAGTGATTGCTGCATGCCTTTTTTGGCATTGAGGCACGAGCTGCGGGTGATGTGCAACGCGGGGCCGTTTAAACTCAACATCTATTATGGCTTCGAGCTCGCGACTCTCTTTGGAAAGGTGCTGCTAATAGCAAATGTGGGAATACAGTGCCAAAATTCTTAGTAGCTCATATCGCAAGCGCACTTTGACTTATCCACTGATTTTTGGCGTTTAACCTCGAGCCTCTGCGCATTTGTTATAGGTGCTGGTGGCATATTTATTGTAAATGTAATTTTGCAATGCAGTTCACCTCTTTGATAATTTTTGCAGAAATTCTCGGATAACTGATAACCTTGACTAATTCATCAATAAATTTTCCACCGTATATGTTAATTATCCGAGGGCTCCGCTATGGTGTGGCCGGAATGAAAGTCTTCAGAGTGTACCCGTCTTCTTTTGAAGAAGCGGTGAATGTGTAATTGAAGGCAAATTCAACTTCAAGTCGGCACGACTCGGTTGGAATGCACACTCTAGTAGCTCGTTGAGTGGCCCTGAGCCAGTTATCTCAGCTTTGTTGAGGACGAAGAGGCAGAGATCCGAGCTGACGGACAGCGTTTGAACACCCGATTGTGGTATGTATGTGGAGACACCCGACACCTTCGGATTGGTTGTCCCCAGCGCAAGGCAAGTCAAGGCTCATCAAAACTCGGCTGCTTACCAGTCTTCGGATTTTTTGTGGGGATCAACAATACCCAGTCGGCGCGGGGCGAACTATTGAGGAAGAACTGAATTTTGTTGAGCCTCAAGGAGGTAGAGGTCAGCAGGTCCAGCCCCGAAGAGCTCCGTACAAAACGTGAATGCAAGCCGGGCTTGCAGGTCTAGAAAACCATTGTGAAGGGCTTTGAGAAGCCATAAAAATCGTGATCAACTTCGGGGCGTTGGGCAATTATGCTCGATGGAAAGAAGTCCGCTGTATGCTGAGGCGCTGCAGGTGCGGTTGAGTGACATCGTCACTGTCCGCTTAGTGACGGAGACATGTCACAATGCAAAGGTCCCTGTGGACCTCGGTGTCAAGTTTCTCGACTTTAATAGCATGAAACGCCGCTTATTCTCAGACTTGGCTTCAAGGTATGACCGTATCCTTGGTATGGCATGGTGAGAGCACAATGAGGCATGGATCGACTCATTGTGGAGGTCAAAGACCCTGGGCGCTACGCGCACGTCTCCTGGTGGAGCTTTGGTGAGTCATTGATCCACCTTTGCTAGGAGGCAGAACCCCAATTGGCGCGGGCATTGGACCGAGACTGTCAACGTGCCGGAGATCGGAGTATCCGATTTGTTGAAGTATGAAGGTGTATCGGATAGACCCGCGGGCTGAACGTGGAGTGGCACGAAACCTACTGAGCGCTGGACGAGTTTTGAGCAGTCGCTGCATACATGGTCGGTCAAGGGTGTAGGGATCGAGGGTGAGGCCCCAATGATGCACGCGGAGTGGCACGTAATTTAGTGAGCACTGCTCACACTTCGAAGCAGTCGCTGCAGCCACGCGTTGCATGGTCGGACGAGGCCCCAGTGAGACACGTAGAGTTGCACGTAATCCACTAAGCACCTCTCACGTCTCGAAGCAGTCGCTGCATGCCACGAGTGGCGTGGTCGGACGAGGTCCGAGACATCTTGGGCAAGACCCTTCAGATGCGATTGATTGGCACGTTATCCCTGGACGAAGACTGCGGATATAGCAGCTCTTCGTCGGATGTTGTTAATTACAGCAGGGCTCCGATGGAACAGAAAGTGGGGCTATTGCTGTACATCGCTGAGTGCGTGTTCTCACTGGTCTCGATAAGACGTACAGCCACTATGAAGAGGCGACGGCGACACGGTATGCTAGCTGCAAGACGTCGCGCGTCGAACCTGACCCTGAATTTGTCTACCGTAGACGATAGCGCACTGCTTCACACTCGTCAACGGCATGACGCGGCAGAAAGACGGCGACGTCGTTATCGAGCTGGACGAGATGTCCTTCGAAAAGTCTAGCGGTGTCTTGAAGCAGGCAATATAGCTGAGGTGGTCACTATAAGACCGAACGAGGAGATTCACTCGTCGTCGCTTCCGGATGAAGCTGTCTTGGAGGATACTAAGAAGGTGCTGAACGCACAAAGTGGATCACAGATCTTGAAGGATTCATCGGATCCGTATTTTCCTTTGGTAAAAGAATTCCAAGATGTCGTCTCCAGAGACCTGCCGTCGGTCCTACTTCCGCTCCGAGGTGTGCGTCATGAGATTGACCTGGTTCCAGGAACCAAAAACTGCATAGTTCCCCGATGGCTCCTGCCCAAGGAGCAGTGTGATGGTATTGACGCATTTTTCCGTGCAAAGCACGACGCAGGAATGTTGCGTGAGAGCAAGCCTCCCCATTCTACACCCTAGTTCTGTCTCCGGAAGCCAAACGGCAAGTGACGTATCGTTTACGATTATAATAAGCTAAACGCTGTCACCATTCCGGCACAAACGCCAATTTGTAGAAAGGGTCCTTTTCAGAGCAATATGGTTGGTTGTACAAAGTACAGTACACTCGACTTTGTCGATAGTTGTTACCAATTGCTTATCAGAGCGAGTGGTATTCTGCTGACAGCGGTGAGTACGGTATGCTCTGGTAGTGGCTCGTGATGCTTCAAGGGTTGTCAAATGTACCAGCAACATTTTATCGTCTTTTGACGCAGTTGTGCAGGCACCATCGGGCGTATGCACAGATATTTTCTGATGACATCTTCGTCCACGGTCGTGCGGGGCACGAGAGGACAAATAAAAAAAACACATCGTAAATTTGAGAGCGGTGCTCGAGTGCATGCGCATGAATAAGCTGTATGTCAATGCAGAGAAGTGCATCTACAGCGCGGAAAAAATCCATTTTATAGGATGAATCATTGAGAAGCGTGGCCTTCGAGCGAATCCCACTAAGTCGTGGCCTCGCCAACTACTTGCACAAGTGTAGCGCAAATTATGCGGAAATGGCACCGCCATTGTCGAATCTCCTTGAGAAGGATACGGAACCCCGATCGTCCCGTGTCGTTTGTGTCACATCGGGCTTTGCCATCGGCTGTGCATTGCTGCAAGCAGACGCCGAGGGGCGAGATCGGGTGATCGCGTTCGATTCTAGCCAGCTTAAGGCTGCGAAGGGGAACTACCCAGTTCACGACAAGGAATTACTTGCGGTGAAGCATGCACTTGTCAAATCCAGGGTGCACCTTCATGGCTCAAAGCGGTTTGTGATCTAAACAGATAATGCGTCATTACGCACTGTGACTCAGTCGCCTTAGGATGACCAGGTAGCTCTAATTTATTGCAGATTAAAACTTCGAGGTGGAGTGAAAGCACAATGCTTTGGCTAATGCGCTGTCACGCAAACCGGACGATGAGCTTGCTCATATCACGACGGTGACGTCTTCAGTGACGAATTTGATCCGCGCCGCATACGTATGTGCGTATCGCTGCTACGGGCTCTCGTGAGCAAGGACTTTGTAAACTCGGACAAGAAGTTGTCGTCGCGACTGCGCGCACGGTTGCACCGATATTTGTTGAATAACGGATTGCTATATTATAGCACCGATTCAACTGATACGCTACGAAATGTGGTTCCTCATGATTATTAAAATACAGTATCCTCTTTGAGGCCAACGACATCCGCTTCAGAGGACATCTCGGTCGTGAGAAGACGTATAGCTCGGTAAGTTGCCACTATTGGTGGCCCAAGCTGCACAAATATATGCGCACATATTGGCGCACGTGTGAGACGTGTCACAGGGCGAAACCCACTCCGAATGCGGCAGCGCCGCATGCCAGTTTACCGTGCCCTGCGGGTGATGGCAGTTCGTGGTTATGGACTTTGTGTTTGGCTTGCCAAAGGACTCGGCGGGCAATATGGGTGTTGTGGTCTTTTTGATCGTTTGAACAAGATGGCACATCTTGCGGCGGTGCCGGAACCCAACGACGGTGCGGGTATAGCGACGCTGTCTGTGGATCGTGTCATTTGACAATATGGACTGATAAAGACCCGCCCTTCACTGGGAACTTTTACATCTCCAGGGTGCCGGGCACCTAGTTGACTATAACAACAGCGAGCCATCCACAGAAAGATGGTCAGACTGAGCGCTTGAATCGTGTCGTCAAAGACGTACTTCGTTGCGTCCGCACTGAGACGCCGAAGCGCGGGACCGCTATCTTGCCACTCATAGAGTTTGCTCTGAACAATACAGTGCATCACCTACCGGCTATACCCCGTTCTACCTGAACGGGCTTATTAACTCTCGTGTCTCGCTATCGCTGCCATCCCATGGCTCAGGGCTTGGTGGGGGAGGAATAGCCGAACGGCTAGCTGATGTCAGCCCCCTCACCGAGCGTAAAGAAGTCGGAAACTTCCTGTCTTCTAAACTGGGTGTCTTACGACACGTTCGCGATGCGATGGCTGAAAGCCAAGACAATCAGAAGAAATATGTAGACGGAAATAAAGAAAAAACGTCGAAAACATTGAGGTCGGAGACCTGGTTTCATAAAGTGTTAAAATATTCCTACACATGCAGTTTTGCTGTCTTTTAGACGAAGCTCCATCCACGGTTTATCGAGAATTTGAAGGTCGTGGCCAAGCGATGCCTTGCGTATACGCTGAACCTTCCGAGAAGGATGCACATCCGCCCAGAAGCTGAACCAGCAACTGGTTTTAAGCACGAAAAGCAAATATTTGCATTAATAACTGTGCCAAGTGCTCCACAGGCGCCCGAAGTGACGTATTTGTCTGCTCGACGGCTAGGAGCCGCTCCGATAGAGCACGATTGTCATTAAAGCAAAGCAGTCGGTGCATAAAGTGCTCCAGACGCTTGAGGTCTTCCACACAGCGGTAGGCAGCTTCGGAGAGATGCTCGGCAGAATGCCGATGACAACGGACTTTGTCGTCCGACGTTCGAAGAGCTTTACGAGTCACCGGATGGCGATCGACCAAGTCGTCATCGTCCGACGCCAACTCTTTTCGACGAAAATGGTGGCGTCCTCTACCACGTGGAACGCCTTGTGGGTCGACGTCGTTAACGGGGTTTAATCCGATAATTTGTGAAGTGGCGGGATACCCAAAATCCGAGAACTCGTGAAATTTGAGTTGCCGCTTCGACAAGGCTGCCCAGACGTCGTAGGCGCTTATGATCAGAAGGATCATGACGCTTTGCGCCATCTCGCGCACCGCGTTTCTCAGTAGTAGCCCGGGAATCCGGGGGGGGGGCATGAGCTGAGCTCAAGGTATGTCCCTGAGCTGCTGTGGTCGTAAACGCACCCGTGTGGGAAATCGCAGGAGCGTTATGGATTGTTCCGTATGTTGCAGGATGACAATACGCAGGAAGAAGGCGTTGTGCCTTAAGTTTGGCAAACTCAAATTTAAGATGGCGCTCAACGCGCTCGTCCTCTTTCTTCTGGTTTTGTTGTTAAGTAGAAAGCGTTGAAAGTTTCTGGTGCCGCTGCACCCATCGCTCAATAAGCTCATTATCATCTGCAGCGGTTTCTGTAGGGGCGGGCACCACAGGAATGGCCGCATGGCGGGAACAGAGCACTTCCTTTTTTGAGCTCATAGTCGAGCGCAGTACCGATCCATCGAATTCGCTTAATTATCAAAAAGCGAGCTCGTAGAGCTTTCCGCTGATCAAGCTTAGCTTTTGTAGTGGTCTGAGACCCGACTATGTAGACTGGTAATCGCGTTTTTCGCTTCAGTAGCTGGATCCGCCGAGCGAAAGCTAAATTCCACACAAGAGTATCGGACCGAACGCGGATACAAGCGCAGGAGTGTCGCCCTGTGAGCAGCCTCCAATAGATGCTTTGGTGCCTTGTCGAGGGGATTGTAATAATACCACTTCCGCCGAAGCCGAGAGGTCGGGTAATGGATATGGTCTCCGCAGATTTTGACCTGGGCTCACGTCGCACCGTTGGCGCACTTCATCTTCCTCGTAATCCAAGCTTGGAAAGGAGTATCCGACTTGTGGTTGACTTCCTCCAACTCCTCGACGAGAGGATCCATTTTACGGTGCTGGTACGATGTGTGGCGCTCATCGCCGAGCGCTTGGGATGTTTTTCCCGTGAAGCTGCGGACGTACTGTCTGGAGATGCACCTTGTGCAGAAGAAGAAGAAGTTTGCCCGCGGGCGCCCTTGCTACCAACTAGGCTTGCTGATTTGTGTGTCGTCGACACATGGCTCATAGAGCGGAACATGTTTAAAGTTGTTCTTTAGAATGTGAAGATGTCTCAGACACGCGAGCCTCGTATGAGGAGGCCGTTAAATGTAAATTGTGGTCATTCACAATTTTAAAGGGGTAGAGTGTAACGGGATTACACGTGCCCTTGTGGGAAGGGGCGGGTCGCACAAAATTGTGCGACCGTACATAGATGTGTATTACACAGTTAGCAGTGGTGTGGCTACACCGAACAAGAAACCACCACGTGGCAGGATTGCTAGTAGTAGTACATATTACTATATATCAAGTTTTGCTATATTAATCAGGAAAATCTATTTTAAATATTGTCGGCTCTGCCACAACTAAAATAATTAAATCCAGTTTCGTTTTGAACAGAAGTGTTCGTTTACCTTGGTAAGGCTTTGGTACTTAGGAATAGTGGACTGCGATACGCTACACTCTTCTTCGAAAGAACGTCAGGACCTTGGCTTAGCCTCCTCTAAGCAAAGGGTTACGGCAGCCCCGCTGCAATATGTTCATTCCGACATCCAGTCCCAACTTTCATCAGTATAAGTCCGAGCAAACTTTCCTTGCATGCTATACCGCCTAAGCTACAACTGAGGCGCATCATAAATTGGCGGCAAAACGTTTTGTCTGGAGTCTGATTCAATTTATCTGTGCAGACGTTTGTGCTGGATAAAACGTAGTGCAGATATTTGACCTTCAGCCTTTTGACCATCAAATTCACTAAAAATACAGTTGTTATATATCACCAAGAAGTTACTATGCACTAACTTCACACACCTTAACCGTTCATTTATCTGTGTTTATTGTGGAGGGGATTTTAAATAAAGCTTCTAAAAATTGATTGAGGCATAAGAACCAACCGTCATAAAGAATATGGTTCACTAATGAAGAAAAATAAGATTCAAGATAGTTATTCTTTTTAGGGAGAATAAAAAAAATGCCCAACTTTTGCCATATATAAAAAAATATCCCAACT
>NW_020188562.1:1077390-1077658 GCF_900000015.1 Plasmopara halstedii
TATAAAAAAACCAGCACGTAAATTATCACCGGGGAGCCGTAATATTACACAACAGAAGATGTATTGTATTAGGAATGAATTAGCATAATTAAACAAAATACCCCACAATAACAAAGTATACATTAATATGCTAAAACCATTCAGTTTATTATTAACCAAGTAAAGCTAAATTAAAAAATACATCACATCGATGTAGTAGTGACAAATAGCCTGAACTAAGTATCTACTTTATATTGCATAATATACATAAACTTTTTGCGTACAATGT
>NW_020188562.1:1077668-1077732 GCF_900000015.1 Plasmopara halstedii
AGAAGATTCAGCTTTTCTGAGTATTCTCACCGCCTTACCAGCCATAACGTGCGATCGCATTTGC
>NW_020188562.1:1077742-1078579 GCF_900000015.1 Plasmopara halstedii
CGAAGCGGATTGCGATCCGCTACACTCGTTTCGGTTCTTGTAAAGAACGAAGGTCGGTGACCTAAACTACGCTTGCTCGAGCGCCAAGCAACGGCAGCCCCGCTGCACTTGGTAGCACTTGTAGTTAATCTACACCTGAGTCGTTTAGACTGATCCTCTGTGAGGATGGAAAATTTTTCCTCTTTGCCCCATGGGCATGCAGGACGGGCTTAACAAGCTGATGTCCTTGCTTGGCCCTCAGGGCGTGCAACATATTGCGGCGCAAGGCCCCGAGGCAATCGGTGCGCGTCTAGAGGCGTTCTCAAATTACGAAAACACGCTGCTAGAGCACCTGCAGCAGAAGATGTCTACATCGTTTGCGTCTATGACCCCACCGTCGGTAAAGGATGATTTTTTTCCGCCCTAAGTCGCTCATGGTGAGCGCTAAGGTCTTCAAGGGAAGGATGGAGAAAATCTCCTGCTCTGGGTGAAAGAGGTCGAAATGACCATCGCATCCGCCATGCTCCAGACCGAGCAGCGGCGCGTAGCGCTTGCCATCTCAAAGCTCCGTGGTCGAGCGCGAGAATGGGCACTGACATGCGGCACTTCGGTCGAAGCTGCTTTTCCCTCCTGGGTGGAGCTAAAATTGCAGCTCTCACGAGTGTTCTCACCGCATAATCAGACATATCGCGTACGATCGCGCTTTCTTGCAGCCCGACAGGGCAACAAGGAATTGGTGGACTTTGTCCAAGAGATGCGCACTTTCATGCCGAGATGGCAGCAGATCCCCTTCCGGAGGTGGTCACAGTGACCGTCTTTATGGAAGGCCTCCGCACTAGCGTGGCCAGAATGGAAGTC
>NW_020188562.1:1081580-1081688 GCF_900000015.1 Plasmopara halstedii
GCTGGGTGCTAGCAGTCTATGAGCTCGGACTTTGTGTTTGGCCTGCCGAGAGATTTGGCGGGCAACACGGGTGTCGTGGTATTCGTCGACCGGTTGAGCAAGATGGCT
>NW_020188562.1:1085614-1085803 GCF_900000015.1 Plasmopara halstedii
CATAAGTCTTGTTCTCTTGGATCGGTTCTTCTCGTCATCTTGTGAACGGCAAATGACAAGTCTGGACGCGTGCAACGCGTCTTCCACAGCAAACTCCCCGCTAGTGACCTGAAATTCTTTGGATCGTGCAGTTTAGGGCTGGATTCGTCACATAAATGCCCAGAATCAATTGGAGCTTTTGTCATTTTT
>NW_020188562.1:1087732-1087806 GCF_900000015.1 Plasmopara halstedii
CACAGCCTTCGGGCAGTCTATTTGGAGCCGCCCAGCCGGCTCCCACGTATTCTCGGAGTGGGCGTAACCCCTCC
>NW_020188562.1:1088284-1088397 GCF_900000015.1 Plasmopara halstedii
ACGCGTCCGTCGCGGGTGGAGTCGCGCCTATACGCTGCGTACTCCCAGCCGTACACTTACTCTGCGTACCCGGCTTACCCGCCTGGGGCTCATCCGTACGGAGCCTCTTCAAC
>NW_020188562.1:1090309-1090404 GCF_900000015.1 Plasmopara halstedii
GTCAAACAGGTGAGACAACTTCTGTGGGTAACCCGGATCGTCGGTCGCGGTATGTCTTTCGCGATGGCTGCTGATGCGATCCAAGATGCAAAGGA
>NW_020188562.1:1091429-1091573 GCF_900000015.1 Plasmopara halstedii
AAATACTTTGTGCCGGGCACGAGATCAATCTCGTGCCGAACTCCTCGGTCAGGTGGGAGTTGAGACGGTGGGTCTTTGGACACCAGGTCCTCAAACTCCTTCACCAAAGGATACACCGGATCCTTGGGGTTCTTGAGGATCTCA
>NW_020188562.1:1091583-1091686 GCF_900000015.1 Plasmopara halstedii
GTAATAGCAATGTTGTAGACTGCATTGAAAAGGTTTCACTACAGAAGCCGCTGATAGCGTGGTGATCAGCATTGCGACAGATATTGCTGTAAAAAACCATGTA
>NW_020188562.1:1098908-1099098 GCF_900000015.1 Plasmopara halstedii
GCACTTGTCTGCTTTTTGCTTCCCCAGCTAATAGGTGCGTCCATCAAGATAAATGCGTAGCCCGAAGTCGACTTGCGGTCGGAGTGATAGCCAGCCCAGTCTGCGTCAGAGTAGCCTCGGAAATCCACTTGATCACCTGGCTTAAAGCAAAGTCCGTGTGACTTAGTTCCTTGAAGGTAGCGAAGTATGC
>NW_020188562.1:1099108-1099522 GCF_900000015.1 Plasmopara halstedii
GTGCATCCGTCTTCGTTTGAAGTGAAGTGGAATTGAATGCCAAATTCAATTTCAAGTCGGCACGACTTGGTTGGAATGCACACTCCAACAGCTCGTCGAGCGGGTCTGTGCCCATGAATCTCAGATATGCTGAGGACGAGGGAGCAGAGCTCCGAGCTGTCGAGCAGCACACAGATATACGACTGTGTTTTGTCTGTGTTTTGTCTGTGGAGACACCCGTCACCTTCGAACGGTTGCCCCCTGCGCACGGCGCATCAAGGTTCTTTGAGCCATCGCCCCAACCCCTACCAGTCTGCTTCGTCGCGGGAAAACAACACCACTCAGTGGGCGCGGGGCGATCTTCTGGGGGAGAATTGAGTTCTGTTGAGCCTCAGGGAGGTAGAGGTCAACAGGGCCCAGCCCCAAAGAGCTCCG
>NW_020188562.1:1099532-1099815 GCF_900000015.1 Plasmopara halstedii
AAACAGTTGCCCTATGCGCAAGGCGCGTCAAGGTTCTTTAAAGAATCGCCGCAATTCCTACCAGTCTGGTTCGTCGTGGGGTAACGAAACCGCCCAGTAGGCGCGGGGCGACCTAATGGGTAAGAATTTAGTTCTGTTGAGCCTCAGGGAGGTAGAGGTCAACAGGGCCCAGCCCCAAAGAGCTCCGTGCTCTTAAACCGGAATGTGTGTACAAGCCGGGCTTGGTGGTCGTGGAGGCGACCGTAAAGAGCTTCGAGAAGCCATGGAAGATCCTCATCGATTC
>NW_020188562.1:1099825-1099931 GCF_900000015.1 Plasmopara halstedii
GTTAAACTCGGCATATAATGCCACATTCACCGCCTCTTCAAAAGAGGTCGGATGCACACGGAAGACTTCCATTCTGGCCACGCCAGTGCGGAGGCCTTCCATAAAC
>NW_020188562.1:1099941-1100316 GCF_900000015.1 Plasmopara halstedii
CTTTAATACTGCACTTGGAGAGCGAAATTGTGTCTCAAAATTTGACTTGGATGTTAATACAGCCGAGATCTCTTCTAAGGATTCTTTTCGGGCTCCAACTTCGGCAGAGCTCAAGCTCTATTTCCTCGGTCGACACACCAGCAGGACTTTTAAGGGACCCAAACGTCAAAATGTCAACTCATCGGGAGTACTGTCACAATCGCGTGAAGTTCAACTTAATTAGTTTCGCTCATCCAATCAATAAATTGAAAAGCAAAGGTTGGCTTAATAACCACTGCAAGTTACTAAAGTTGAGAAAAAGTCAATCATAGTGCTTCGAGCCAGAAGATAGTATATCAATTTGACCCAAGTCAAAAGTCATTCACTCCACAGTGA
>NW_020188562.1:1100326-1102169 GCF_900000015.1 Plasmopara halstedii
CTGAATACATCACTTTAATTATTGCAGTATGTGCAGAGATCCGAACGATTTCGAATTAGGCATGACACCTTCAGATAGTGCCAAAGATGCAAACAGGATGAAGAAAGCCAAACGCATTGCAGATAACAGACGTTGCAGTGGTAGTCGTTGTAGAAGCAAACAGAAATGAAAGTGATTGACGTTGGACTTTGCGGATTAAATTCCGATTTAATCCGCAAAGTCCAACGTCAATCATTGAGGCAGTTTTGGAGCTCAGCCTTGAGGATCAAGGTATCAAGATCAGATGAAGATGCACTGTCCAGGGATCAGGATCAGATGATGCTGTACTGTGAGGGTAGAGACTTGAATCTGTACCGAAATAGGAGTAAAAATGAGCAAATTAATTTCACGTCGCATTCTATCTACTTTGAAGCTACAGTGTCTGCTAGTACTGAAGGATATAGATCATCGCTATTTCTGCAAGCCTACCCAAAATTTAAATTCTTATGCGGAGCTTGATATCAAAGACTACACGCCATTGATTAATGGCGACAAAATAATTATTGGATGTGCTTATGCCACTTGATTCTTGGCTCCTGAAGTGAATTTCTCTTTGAAATCAAGTCTTATATAGCCAAATCTGACGAATCCCCATGAGTGAAGTTTGCCAAAATCACAAAAAGGTCATGACTTCTAATAATCATCAGGTAGCAGATTAAGACGTGATAAATGCTCAAAAAATTGGATTGCGCAGAGCAACAGCAGCCTGCTGGATTTGTTGGAATTCAATGCCTTGTTTTGAAAATGAATTATCACAAAAAATACGAATAAAATGATGATAAAATATATATTTTTTACTAAACTGAGTCTTCGAAGCTAATTTTATCCATGAATGGGTATGAAAACCACTAAACGAAATTGCAAGCTAAAATTCCTCATGCTGTGAATTTGGTTGCGAAGTAAAAAAGAATGTACACATGCACGTAATGCAATGCAGCACCAATTCGGTCGTTTGTTACGCGTCCTGTCCTTGTCGTCATCCACAGTCAATCACTATTATTCCAATGCTTTGCAACAAACTTTTTGTTACGTTCGACTAGCGAGACGTCACGGAGCAGAGCAGAGCAGAGGAAGAAACGACTAGCGCTAAGATCCTAACGGGAGTGTCGAAGAGTCGTGAAGCGAAGGTATTGAAGCGAGGCGAGGATTCAGCAGGGAGCCCGAGGCGAGGCTTGAGGAGTAGACGTACTCCGAAGAAGGTAATTTGAAAAGTGAGATTGAAATGGTTATAGGTCTAAGAATCCTGGTTCACTAATTACCCTGTAGCTAGCTAGTCCAGTTCTTATCTCTTAAACTAGGTGTTGAAGATTCTTGAACGTACTTGTAAAAAATCTTGACAGTTCGATAGGTTAGGCACCGATAGTGGTTAACTTTAACCGGGCCGTGATACGAACCGTAGTTCATACAATTTGAATAAAAAAGAATGCGTATGGTTAAAGTTGAATTCGAACTACAACGTGGAGCGCAAACATGTTGTTGCTCCAGCCTAGCACGTACCAGGCTGGCCACTGAGTGGCTATTTGAAATATTAGCGTGACGCTATAGCGTCGTTACATCCTCCGGGACTTGACTTCTCGTTGATAGTCCTTGAAATCGTCGACGAGAACCTTCTAGTCCGACACATACTTGATGTCTTTTTCACGCTCCCAGGTTGTTTCATGGTCGGATAATCCGTGTCATTTGACAAGCCATCGAGTTTGCGATTGAACTGACAGTTTTTCGATGTAATTTGCATCGTGTCACGGATTTCTTCATCAATGATCAGTCTGGAGGCCTTGGGGATTGGTCGAGTCTTAAACCGTGA
>NW_020188562.1:1104268-1104667 GCF_900000015.1 Plasmopara halstedii
AATTAAGATTGAGAACATTTACAATTCCAATCGATTATTGCCTCAACGAGGCTTGAGTGTCCGTTAGACACAGCGTTGGAACGAACGAAACGACTTCCGTGCTCAATCAGCCCTGTGTCAATGACACCGAACCTTCAAGTCTCGCTGGTTCCGACAGCGCTCACGGGCAGAGCCCAGCTTCATCTCCCACACACAGTGCCATGTCGGTCTGTGTCTCCGCGGTAAAGCCTAGGCTCAATGAGCCCGAGCGTTGCGCTCCGCGCACGCTAACGGTGCCGTGTGACTTCGTTGGGGATGTGGAGGAGGTCGATTACGAGTCTGACACTCCTTTTCCCGGGTGTAATGACGAGGAAGGCGAGCCGCGCCAGCGGCGTGAGACGAGCCCTGCTCGCGCCTTGC
>NW_020188562.1:1104846-1107679 GCF_900000015.1 Plasmopara halstedii
TCCTCCTTGACCTTTCATCACCTGAGGGACGTCGTGTCATCAGCAATGACCTCGACAAGGCACAGAGGCGGCAGCTGGAAGCTGCCCGTAAGGCGGCTCTGATGCGCGCTTATCTACGGTCATTCATTGACCCTCGTGTGGAATATGGCTTCACAGCGGATCCCGCTGTGAAAGCGAAGGACGTGGTAACTCGATCGTTACGCCTCCACATCATCGGGCCCCCGGCCGTTACGGAAGATGAACATGCCGAACGAAAAGCTCTTCGAGATCGTTTCTTGGATCCACAAAAATTTCCGTTGGAAGCTTATTGCACTTGTCTACGAGTGCAACGAGGTGACTCTCTTGTACTCGCAATGTGGACAATACCTGTAGTGCTCGCCCCTGGCGAAAGCGCTACAGATGACGAAGCGCTCTTTGAGCGATGGGTGCAACGGCACTGGGAACCTATCTGTATATGTTACAGTTGAGCCACAAGGAAGTGGACATGCGTGCGATGCGACACCTCCGCTTTGTGTTTGTCAAACTCAAGGCACGTCGTCAATTTCCTTCGGATTGTCGCCCTGTGACGTATGGATTAACAACCCCCTAATGCTCCCGCGAGTTCTGTATCTGCGACCGCAAAATGCTCAGGGCCACCGCTTGAGCTCAGCTCATGGTCTTTCTACTTCCCTGGCTATTGCCGGGAGGCGTGAAGCGTCTGATGACGCGGGGCGTCCTGATCTTTCTAGTCAAAAGCGTCCACGGCGTCTGGGCAATCTTGCCGAAGTGGCGTTTCAAACTCCCACGATTTTACGGAGTCGGGATATCCCCACAACTTCACCAGATATTGGGTCCGGACTGGTGATAACGTCGTCTCACTAGAGGCTCCACGTGATAGTGGACGTCACCGTTCTCATCGAGAAGAGTCGGTGGCGGGCGGTGACGACCGGGTCGACCGCCGCCCGGTGACTCGTGATTCTCTTCGAGCCCTTGAGGATGAGATCCTTCGTGATCGGAGCTTCGCTGAGCGTCACGCTGAATAAGCATATCGCTGTGCGGACGCTCTTGATGATTCGAAGTACGTCGTACGCCGATGCCTCACCTTAAGGACTACCGCGCTATGTCGGAACGACTCCTAGCCGCGGAGCAGTCGTATGCGTCGCTGCATGCGACGGTGGAGCGCTTGGCGTCGTAAGAAATGGAGGTTGTTGCACTCCGTGCTCAAAATCAGTTGCTGGTTCAGCTTCTGGGTGGCCGAGGGCCCGTGGAATCTACTCTGGCGCCGTAAGAAATGGAGGTTGTTGCACTCCGTGTTCAAAACCAGTTGCTGATTCTGCTTCTGAGTGGCCGAGGGCCCGTCGGATCTGCTCTGGCGCCAGCCCTTCCGCGTTCACATGCGCCGGATCCCGATTCGGCTTGTGCAAGCCCGCCTCAAACACCGGGTGGGTACGCATCCGTTTTGGAAGGTTCAGCGTGTACGCTAGGCCCCGCTTGGCCACAACCTTCAACGGTCCTATAAACCGTGGACGAAGCTTTGTGCGGAAGATAGCAGAGGCTGCATGTGTAAAAAGGTTTTAAGAGTTTATTAAAACTAGGTCTCCGACCTTAAAGCTTTTCACTTTGCCTCTTTCTTTTTCATCTGCATATTCTTTCGGCAGGTCTTGGCTTTCAGCCATCGCATCGCGAACGTGTCGTAAGACACTTAGTCTGGTCGGCAAGAAGTCATCAACTTCTTTGCGGATAGTGAAGGGGGCTGACATCAGCTAGCCGTTCGGCTATTCCTCCCCCGCCAAGCCCTGAGCCATGGGATGGCGGCGTCAGCGGAACGCGAGGGTGAACCATCTTGTTCACGTAGAATGACGTGTAGCCGGTAGATGATTGCAGTGCATTGTTCAGCGCGAACTATACGAGTGGCAACATGGCTTTCGGCGTCTCAGCGCAGACGCTGCGAAGAGCGTCTTCGGTAACGCGATTTACCCTTTCGGTTTGGCCATCGGTCTGCGGATGATCCGTCGTCGACATATCCAACTTGGTGCCTACCACCTTGAAGATAGCCGACCAAATTTTTTTCGTGAAACGGGGGTCTCTTTCAGAGACAATCGACTCTGGGAGTCCGTGTTGTCGAGAAAAACGATTTAAAGACAGCGTTGCTGTACCGACTCCGTCGATGGGGTCTGGCACCGCCGCCAAAATGAGCCATCTTTCTCAACGAATACCACGACACCCGTGTTGCCCGCCGAATCTTTCGGCAGGCCAAACAGAAACTCCAAACTCATGGACTGCCAGCACCCAGTGGGTACCGGTAAGATGGATAGCGGCGCAGCCACATTTGGAGAGAGTTTCACCCGTGGACACGTCTCACACGTGCGCACATACATGCTTGTCCATTTGTACAGCTTTGGCCACCAATAGTGGTGACTCACAGAGTTGAACGTTATTTCACGACCGAGATGACCACTGAGTGGCGTGTCGTGAGCCTCATATAGGATGCGATGTTTCAAATTCCTATCATGAGGAACCACAATTCGTGGTGTACCCGTTGATTCGGTGCTATAATATAGCAAGCCGTTATTCAACGAATATTATGTCTCGGTGAGGCCAGGGTGAACAGGCAATCCACTTCGTCCGGTTGAACCCTCACTGTCCGCTTATTGAAGCTCCGATGTTATCTAAAACATCCGATGAAGAGCTGCTAACCCCACAGTTTTTGTCTAGTGGATAACGTGCCACTCCACGCGCATCTGAAGGGCCGTGCCCAAGATGCCTCGGACTCTGTCTGACCCCGCCATCAATGGAATGCAGCGACTGCTTCGCAACAAGAGCAGTGCTCAGTGGTTTACGTGCCACTTCACGT
>NW_020188562.1:1107689-1108964 GCF_900000015.1 Plasmopara halstedii
AGTGCCGGGCGGGATGACCGGGGCGACCGCCGTCCGGTGACTCTTGATGCTCTTCGAACCCTTGAGGGCGAGGTCTTTCGTGATCGGAGCTCCGCTGAGCGTCATGCTGAAGTCACATATCACTGTGCAGACGCTCTTAACGATTTTAAGCACGTCGTGCGCCGGCTGCCTCGCCTTGAGGACTACTGCGCTCTGTCGAAGCGACCCCTAGCTGTGGAGCAGGCGAATGCATCGCTGCAGGCAACGGTGGAGCGCTTGGCTCCATTGGAAATGAAGGTTGTTGCATTCCGTGCTCAGAACCGGTTGCTGGTTCAACTGCTAGGTGGCCGAGGGCCCGTGTTATCCGCTCCGGCGCCAACGCTTCCGCGTTCACTTGCGCCGGATCCCGGTACGGCTTGAGCAAGCCCACGTGAACACTAGGTGGGTGCGCATCCGTTTGGAAACTTTAGCGTATACGCTAGGCCCCGCTTGGCCACAACCTTAAACGGCCCAATAAACCGTAGACAAAGCTTCGTCCGGAAGATAGCAGAGGCTGCATGTGTAGGCAGGTTTTCTAAGAATTTAATAAAACCAGGTCTCCAACCTTAAAGCTTTCCACTTTGCCTCTTACTTTTTCATCTGCATATTCTTTTTGCAGGTCTTGGCTTTCAGCCATCGCATCGCGAACATGCCGTAGGACACTCAGTCTGGGAGACACTCAGTCTGGGAGACACGAAGTCATCGACTTCTTTACGCATGGTGAGGGGGCTGACATCAGATAGCCGTTTGGCTATTCTACCCCCACCAAGCCCTGAGCCATGGAATGGCGGCGTCAGCGGAACGCGAGGGTGAATAGGCCCGTTCACGTAGAACGGCGTGTAGCCGGTAGACGAAAGCACTGCAGTGTTCAGTGCAAACTCTACGATTGGCAACATGGAGCTCCAGCGCCTCGGCGTCTCAGCGCAGAGGCTGCGAAGAACGTTTTCAATGACGCAATTCACCCTTTCGGTTTGACCATTGGCCTGCGGATGATTCGCTGCCGACATATCCAACTTGGTGTCGAGCACCTTGTAGATAGTCGACCAATAAATTTCCGTGAAACGGAGGTCTCTATCAGCAATCGACTCTGGGAGTCCGTGTTGACGGAAAACACGATCCACGAACAGCGTTGGTGTACCAACTCCGTCGATGGTGTCTGGTACCCCCGCCAAATGAGCCATCTTGCTCAATCGGTCGATGAATACCACGACACCCGTGTTGCCCACCGAATCTTTCGGCAGGCCAAACACAAAGTCC
>NW_020188562.1:1108974-1109451 GCF_900000015.1 Plasmopara halstedii
GGGACCGTGACACGTGTCCCCGTTGCTAGACGAACAGTGTCGATGTCACCCAACCGCGCTTTCAGCGCCTCAGCATACAGTTGATTTCCTTCCAACGCAGAGCGTCGAGCATCATTGTCCGACGCCCCGGAATCGATGAGGATCTTCCATGGCTTCACGAAGTCGTTTGCAGTCGCTTCCACGACCAGCAAGCCTGGCTGGCATACACGTTCCGTGTTCAAGAGCACGGAGCTCATCGGGGCTGGGCCCTGTTGACCTATGCCTCCCTGAGGCTCAACAGAACTCAATTCTTCCCCAATAGGTCGCTCCGCGCCTACTAGGTGGTGTCGTTTCCCCACGACCATAGTTGGCAGCTAGCTTTTCAAGCTAACAAAAAGCTAAGCTATTTGACAGCTAAGCTAGAAAAAGCTAAGCTATACACTGTTAGCTTAGCTTAGCTTTTTGCTTGTTAGCTTAGCTTAGCTTAGCTTAGCCTGA
>NW_020188562.1:1109461-1110278 GCF_900000015.1 Plasmopara halstedii
ACTTGAACTAGACCCCAGTAAAATCCTTGGCTGGCAAGGCGCCGGTGGAAGTGTTCGTCGGACTGTAAAGAGAACAATTCATTGGAGTGGTAATTGTACCGAAGAAGAGGAAGGAGAACACGAGAGTGAATATCCAGAGCATCGAAAAGTATTCAAGCGAGTTGGAAACATTGAGACAGAGTCTGACGAGTCTATACGAAGAGGTGGTTGATGTGAAAGAGCGACGCCGATTGCTCCAGAGTGCGGCAAAAAGGGGGCAAGTGTGCACGTTCACGGTGGGGGATTATGTGCTGTGGTCGAGAGCGGACCCCCGAATGAAAGGAGGCAAGCTGATGGTGCGATGGATGGGACCTTTTAGCATTGTACAAGAACTCCCCACCAGTTTCCTGATTGAAAACTTGCTGACGACGGAAACGTTTGACGTTCACGCGATCCGACTAAAACATTACGCGGATGACATGCTCAGTGTGACAGAGGAGATAAAGCATCACATGTCACTTCAAGGGATCAACTTGGGGGTGAGAGCTGTGAAAGGAGGGCGATTCAATCGCCAGTCAAATTAATGGGAGTTTCTTGTAGGTTGGTATGAGCTTGAAGACGCAAAAGATTCATGGAAATCAATGGGCGGTATCGTGAAGGCAGTTCCAGAGATTAGAGGGCATTCGTGGAGACGTGTGATAACGCAAGGCTCATCCGGCATTACAATGAAGAGTTCGAGTATGAAGCTGGGTAGTCAAGTCTTGGGGGAAGTGTGGACGAATGTCCAGGTATCAGACTTGCCAACACCCTACAGTGGGTAACCGGTTCGTGGAAGCGG
>NW_020188562.1:1110288-1112565 GCF_900000015.1 Plasmopara halstedii
CGCACACCTCGGTCCGGAAGTAGGTCCGAAGGCGGGTCTTTGGAGACGACCACTTGAAATTCCTTTACCAAGGGATAGTACGGATCCAAGGGATTCCGTAGGATCGACGATCCACTCCGTTCAGCACTCTCTTGGTGTCTTCCGAGACAGATTCATCCAGAAGCGATGACGAGTTTATCTCCTCGTCCGGTCGTACAATGACCACTTCGGCCAAATTGCCTGTCTTCAAGGCACTGCCGAACGCTTCAAGGGACATCTCGTCCAGCCAAAGAAGAGCATCTACTGCAGGCATAGCCTCGAGGCGGACGTCGCCATCTTCCTCCCTTGTCATACCGTTGACGAGGGTGTATAACTGTGACCGTCGTCTACGGTAGATTCACCCTGGATCAGAGTCGACGCCAGGCGTCTTGAAAACCGCATACGGCGTCGCCGTCGCCTCTGTACAGAGGTTCAATGTCTCGCTGAGACCAGGGTGAACACGCAATCCGCGTCTGTCACCCTCACTTTCTGCTCATTTGGAGCTTTGATGTTATCTACAACATCCGACGAAGAACTCCTAACCCCACACTCTTCTTTTTAGTGGATAACGTGCCACTACACCTGCATCTGAAGGGCCGAGCCCAAGATGCCTCGGACTCTGTCCGACCACGCCATCAATGGAATGCAGCGACTGCTTTGCAACGAATGCAGTGCTCTGTGGTTTTCGTGCCACTCCACGCGCATCACGAGGGCTCACCCTCGATGGTTCGGCCCTCGGCCGACCATGTCACACATGACATGCAGCGACTGCTTTGAAACTTGTGCAGCGCTCAGTGGTTTACGTGCCACTTCACGAGCATCACGAAGGCCTCCCTATTGATGCCTCGTCCCTCGGCCGATCATGTCACGCATGACATGCAGCGACTGCTCCAAAACTTGAGCATCGCTCAGTGAGTACGTGCCACTCGACGATCAGCCCGCGAGCTACGCTCGGGACTCCTGTCCATTGCACCGTTGGTGTCTACCAACTCGGACATTCCAATGTCTAGCACGTTGACCGTCTCGGACCAGTGTTCTCGCTTATAGTACTTTTGTCTCCTAGCAGAGGTGGGTTCATGACTCGCCAAAACTCCACCAGGAGACATGCGCGTAGCGCCCAAGGTCTTTGGCCTCTAATCAATCCATGGCTCGTGGTGTTCCAACCATGCCATTCCTAGGATGAGGTCATACCTTGCATTCAAGTCTAAGACTAGACAGTGTTCTACGCTATCAAATTCAAGAAACTTGACTTCGAGGTCCACAGAGACCTTCGGGACCATGACATGCGTCCCCGTCGCTAAGCGAACAGTGACGATGTCACCCAAGCGCGCTTTCAGCGCCTCAGTATACAGCAGACTTTCCTCCATTGTGGAGCGTCGATTATAATTGCCCGACACCCCAGAATCGATGAGGATCTCCCATGGCTTCTCGAAGCCGTTTCGGTCGCCTCCACGACTACCAAGCCCGGCTTGCACACACGTTTCGTTTTTAAATAACACGGAGATCTTCGGGGCTTGGCCCTGTTAACCTATGCCTCCCTGAGGCTCAACAGAACTCAGTTCTTCCCCTATAGGGCGCCCCGCGCCTACTGAGGGGTGTCGTTTCCCCGCGATGAACCAGATTGATAGGCATTGGGGCGATGGTTCGAAGAATCTTGATGCGCCTTGCGCAGGGGGCAACCGTTCCGAACGTGACGAGTGTCTCCACAGACAAAAACCGTCGAATATGTGTATGCTGCCCGGTAGCTCGAAGCTCTGCTCCCCCATCCTCAGCATAGCTGAGATCTATGGGCAGAGGCCCGCTCAACGAGCTGTTTGAGTTTGCAATCCAACCAAGTCGTACCTACTTGAAATCAAACTCGGCATATAATGCAACATTCACCGCCTCTTCCGAAGCGGATTGATGTACACGGAAGACTTCCATTCTGGCCACGCCAGTGCGAAGGCCTTCCATAAACATAGCCACTGTAACCGCCTCCGGGAGGATTTGCTGCTATCCCGGCAAGGTGAGTTGGCAACTCTTCGACAAAGTCCACCAATTCCTTGTTGCCCTGTAGGGCGCCGAAGAAACGCGATCGCACGCGATACGCCTGATTGAGCGGCGAGAACAATCGTGAGAGCTGCAATTTCAGGTTCTGCCCGGAAGGGAAACGCAGCTTCGACTGAAGTGCCGCACGTCAGTGCCCATTCTCGCGCTCGACAACCGAGCTTTGAGATGGCTAGCGCCACGCGCTGTTGCTCGGTCTGGAGCATGGCGGAT
>NW_020188562.1:1112575-1128132 GCF_900000015.1 Plasmopara halstedii
CTTTTCCACGGCCAGCATTGCGATATACCCCCTCCAGCGACATTTGGGGTCTCCAATGGCATTAAGTCCATCGTCTCCCGTCTCCTCTGGCGTGGCTCCTAGCGGCTCCTGACGGCAGATTATAACGCCCACAAGCTTGTGCTGCACTCGTGCAAGGATGCTCAGCTGGGGCCAATTGTAAAGAAAGTAGCGGTACGTAAAGATTGAGTAAGGTTCAGAGAGGTCTTTATCAATTAGCTTTACAAGCTCTGCGAGTTGTTTTTCACCTTCGTACGTTAAAAAGACAACAGCGTTCGCATCAGCTGGTACAGACTTGGACTTCACCATTATTGATCTTTATTTATAAAGGTTTACAACATTCTGCTAAGTGCGATATATATGCAACGATTGAAGCTGTAGTATTAAACTTACGGTTTCTTAAGATGGCAATTAATGTGCCAGAAAAGAACTCTTTGAACTTGCTGTCACCGCTCGATACGACTTCCATCGTGATCACTTCAATCGTTTAATCAAGACGGAATCGTTTACTGAAGCACTTGAAATATTATGGCGATGGTCACCATTTTGAAACTTGAACCGAACTTAACACATCTTCTTGCAAATTACTGGCCAGCAGAGCTCCGACAGTCATTTCCCCCCTCAATGTGCAACCGTGTCTTACTCTATGTCATAGTAGTTGCGCAATACAAATTATACTCGGTTGGCTCATAGAGCCCCCCTCCTCCAAAGCTCAGTCATTATCCAACTCGGAAACCCACGGCCAAGTCACTCGTTAATCTTCCGTCACCGTCAACATAATGGCACCAAAGCGTCGTTCTCGTAAGACTACGAAAGATGTGTACGCCAATTTGCCCAATGAAGAACGTGCAAAGCTTGGTGCTGAAGCTAAGGAGCGCGGAAATGCCGCATTTTCCTCGGGTGACCACGCTACAGCCATCAAAGAGTTCACAACGGCCATCGCATACGAGCCAACTAATGTAATTTACTACTCGAACCGCTCGGCTGCTTACCTGTCAGCAGGCCAAGCCACACCAGCCATGCAAGACGCCAAGTCATGCATTGAGTTGGACGCAAAGTTTGCCAAGGGGTACGCTCGTTTAGGTGCCGCCCATTTTTACATTAAAAATTACGCCAAAGCCATCACTGCCTATACTCAAGGTCTTACTGTCGAAAAGGGTAATAAGGCATTGCAAGCCGGTTTGACACAAGCACAAGCTGCACAACAAGTGCAAGACGAAGAAATCAGTGGTGTTGAGATGGATGAGGCCACGCGGAAGATGAAGCGTATGGAAATTGAAGCAAAGATCAACAAGGCTCGAAAGGAGCGTGAAGAACGTGCAAAGCGCGCTGAAAAAGGATTCTCGGAGGTCATTGGTATTGATTTGGGTACGACTTACTCATGTGTGGGTGTCTGGAAGGACGGTCAAGTCGAGATCATCGCAAACAGTGAAGGAAATCGTACTACTCCATCATGGGTTGCTTTTAATGAGAGTGAACGTCTGATTGGTGAAGCTGCAAAGATCCAAGCTGCGAGTAATGCCACGAACACGATCTTTGATGCCAAACGTATCATTGGCCGCAGTTTCAGCGACGAGGTCGTGAAAAAAGATGCGACGCACTTTCCCTTCACGATCAAGGAAGGAGACGATGATAAAGTGTTGATTGAAGTGGACTTTAAAGGTGAGAAAAAGAGCTTCACACCAGAAGAAATTTCATCTATGGTATTGCTGCGAATGAAGGAGACGGCTGAAGCGTTTTTGGGCCAAAATATTTCACAAGCTGTTGTGACCGTCCCCGCATACTTTAATGACCAGCAGCGACAGTCGACCAAGGATGCCGGTTCAATCGCCGGACTTGACGTGAAGCGTATTATCAATGAACCTACAGCGGCTGCTTTGGCGTATGGACTCGACACAAATGCAGGCACGGACGGCAAGGCGTGCAACGTTTTGATATTCGACTTAGGTGGTGGTACCTTTGATGTATCGATTCTATCGATTGAGAATGGCATTTTTGAAGTCAAATCGACAGGTGGTGACACTCATTTGGGTGGTGAAGACTTTGATAACAACATGGTTGAGTATCTTCTTTCGGAGTTCAAGCGCAAAAATCGCAACATGGATCCGTCTACTTCAGCTCGTGCTATGCGTCGTCTTCGGACTGCCTGTGAGTCGGCTAAGCGAATGCTATCATCTACAACGTCAGCTTCGGTCGAGGTTGATTCGCTTTTTGAAGGCGTTGACTTTTCGTCTACTGTTACCCGTGCCAAGTTTGAATCGTTAAATGAAGAGTTGTTCAAACGATGTGAAGAGACGGTTTTGAAAGTGTTAGAAGATGCCAAAATGAAGCCAGAAGACGTGACTGAATTGGTTCTGGTGGGAGGTTCGACGCGTATTCCCAAGGTCCAGACGATGCTTTCTTCTCTCTTTGGTGGTAAAGAGTTGTCTAAGTCGATCAATCCCGATGAAGCTGTTGCATATGGTGCTGCTGTGCAAGGTGCGATTTTGGATGGCATCCGTAATGACGCGACGAACTCGCTGCTGCTGGTCGATGTTACACCGTTGTCGCTCGGAATTGAGACAGTTGGGAAAGTCATGTCAGTGCTTATTAAGCGAAACACGGCCATTCCCGTGCGCAAGACCCGTGTATATACAACTGAGGAGGACTACCAGACTTCAGTAGACGTTTGCATTTACGAGGGTGAACGCGCTTGTGTTGAGTCGAACAACAAACTGGGCGAATTTAACATTTCGGGACTTGAACGGGCCAAGCGTGGTGAGCCACAGGTGGAAGTGACGTTTGAAATTGATGCCAACGGAATATTGAACGTGTCGGCTCGTGACAAAAAGACGGGTGCCAAAGCAGAGACTACTATCTCGAACAATCGTGGACGTCTGAGCCAGGAAGACATAGATCGAATGGTTGCCGAGGCGGACAAATTTAAGAAGGATGACGCTGAGATGCTGCGCCGCATCGAGGCCCGCAACGACCTTGAACAATTCATCTACCGAGCTATTGAAATAGCTCGCGAAAAGGGCGATACCAATACGGAGAGCGCAATTCGTGACGCCCGCGATTGGCTTGAGGATCACGAAGAGGCCACACTTCGTGAGCTTGAAGATAAGAAGCGTATGCTTGAGCGCATGGTTCGCTTTTAAGGGATCAGTTAGTTATATCGGCGTACAGATGAAAAGATAGCTTGCTTTCATTTACTTTTAAGATTGGTATACTGCCTTGTAAATGCAACAACAAACTGTATCGAATACTTAAAAATGTTCCCAGCGTTGACCATCCAGAAATTTAAACTTTGCAGAGTCGTGTGACTACGTACTTAATGTTTGCACTATAACCATCCGACAATCGCGTAATGGAAAATTACAAGATTGTGAAATGTCAAAAAGTTTTGATCGGGAGCATCTGAGGATCCGCACAGATTTTTACGTATTTTGTGGCTGTTAAAATTATAAGTCAGATAGGAGTCTCAGTTTCATCGAATTGACTGCTCTGAGGAAGTCAAGTGCAAGAAGAGCTTGAAGCTATATTTTCATGCTCAGCGAATACTTAAACGCAGACCCAATTTTCTTAATGGATAATTCTTAATGGATAAATCAAGAAAAATCTCACAACTTATTTGGCATGGTGTAACGGGTTCACGAGCAGGGGTGTGTATGTCACACGAGATGTGCATGGCCCTACAGTATTAATGCTGCATGTATTTAGATTTTACTATATATATTTAGTAATATTTAGGAAAATCTGAACATTAAATTGAATAAAAATAAAAAAATCAGTTTGGAATTTGAACCGAAGAGTCGATAAGCCTTGGGAAGGCAATAATTACTCTTGGAGTAAGCGGATTGCGACCAGCTAACTCATACTTGGTTCTTGTAAAGGACGAAAGATCGGTTACCTAAAATACGCTTCCTCAAGCGTTTTGCTACGGCAGCCCCGCTGCACATGGCGTCTCTGTATTTTGGTGTTTTGCACTACCTCCAAAGTGGTGTTTTGCAAAGAAGCAGCTTCACCAATGATAAATTAGCTAGCTTAATTTTTACAAGTTGATGTCAGTCTGAACTGTTGTATGCATACAGCGCAAACTCGAAGTAATGTAAACTTCGTGAAAGTGTAATTTGAAAAAATCAGAGATACCATATAGATGAATTGTTGAAAGTGATGAAACTCCGTTTAGAAAAGTTCTGTAAAATACGTGGGCTGTTTAACCTTAAGGGAAGCATTTCAAGCAGCTTAGTTTTGGATTTAATACTCTCATAATTTGGCAGAAAAACTTTATTCTATATATATATGTCATACTCGAAATAGAAGAGCAGCCTGTACTTGGTTGAGCTCGAGACTCTCAGGTCCGATCCTGGTTAAAGCACACATTGCGTTTAAAGGCATACTGCTCGAAGCAACGCTTGTCACGGATTATGCACCGCAAAAGCAGGCTCATCGAACGTGTTCTTGTCTGTTCAACAAGAGAGGCAAAATTTGGCCTACTGCGTCCAGTAGTTGCGAATTCTTATTGCCGTGTCGGCACTAGACCCTATTCCTGAAGCGGTAACAGGTACCATATTTATAGTAGGCCATTGAAGGGGTGCGGCTCTTACCGATACCATCCAACTCCATCCTACTCCATATGAGGAGGCGAAAATTGGAGTATCGAATACGGTGTAAAGCAATAATGCTGCTCGTGCTGGTCGGAGTACTAAAGGCGGAAGCTCAATAAGCGCGCTTGAGACGATAAACCTCAGCGTGGCTGGGGTCCATCGCAAAGGAGGAACGAGATATCTATTAGCTGCTGATTGGCTCCGTGATACTTGCAGATATTTTCTGGGACAATACTAATCACCTTCGACGTGCTTACTTCAATATTGTCTGAGGGCCAAAAAGATGTTAGCCTTAATGTTGAAACGTTTGACGTAGAAATGGTCAATTTTCATTAGTCTGATGATTAATGGATTTTTATCGCTCCTCTTGGATTTTGTGGACAGTGGAACCCATATTTTGGTAGATCGATATTCTCGGAGAGAGGTGGGAATCCAAGCAAAGAATTACTAATATTGTCGTCCAGAATTTGTGCAGTCGTAAAGATCTAACAGATACAGGATCGCCGTGCAAGGAAGGACGATGTACGTCCAGCGAGAATAGCAAACGATACGTATTAAGGATACCAGATCACCGGAAAATATCCATGCGTCTTGCGACGGGAACCTTAGTAAAAGTCTCGAAGGTAAACTAAGCCTTTAAATGAAGCTCGATAACTCTGACAGCTTGTGACGCTATCAACATTTTTAATTGTTTTCGAGAATGATTCCATCTTCGAATTGCGTGGCTTGAAAGCTATAAGCCATGGGCTGACTGACATATGAAAACGTTAGGTAATATGCACAACTCTATTGGTGAAGCTTTAGAGGATATAAATCCACTTTTGTCAGAATTCAAAGGCGCTATTAAAGCACAAACAAAGCTGCTATAGCTTTTGTGGAATACATAGAAATGTTTGAAAGTGATGGCTCTAACATAGCAAGATGGTTTGAGCAGATCCCGGAAGGTGGAAGTGACAGTGAGCTGCAAACACAAGGTGAGAACGAGAACAGTGACCGTAAATCGCGGTGTTTAAAAGGTCTGCCGGTGGGGGCAGAAAGGAGCAGTAAACTGATGTGGACTCTTGTGCGATATCTCTGGTGAGGCAATAACTGTAACCTAGTGTCTCTTGGGCTAGAGTATGCGAAGATGAGTAGGAGAGCCAGGATGCCGCGGTTTCTTGTACCAGAGCTGGTGGATTTGTAGAGCAACTGAAGTCGCAGGTTGAAAGGCTAGATCCAAAACCTTGAAGGGGTGACTCATGGTCGCTACGGTGCGACGAATTCACCGTGCAGAGCAGTAAAAATGCACGGGTAAATGGGTAGAAATCTTTTTACTCGTGATCAGAGTGACCGGGGTAGTCCGAAGGGTTGGCCTCCGATAAAATCTCTCATAGAGCTAGTGAAATTATCACAAGGAGTTGTTTATAAGAAATAAATAAACGTAGAGGTCACCGAAAGGGCTCCATTTGTCATCACAGAAAGAGCGTAGCTCATCTCGTTATGGATGATGCCATGTTTGAGATCACTGAGTGCACAGTGTAAGGCAGTTATTCTCGGGATCCAACTCATTTTTTGCACAGAAAATATCACGACGTGGTGAAAGGCGAGCCACCATGAATATTGCCACTAGATCGGGAAGTGCGTTATGGAATAACTTGGCTCCCAGAATGAACTACTGCGTCATACGTTAGTGGGCTTCTACCGAGGGATTAGTGTACCATCAAAGACTCTTTTGTCCGTGCAAGATTCGGCGCAAACTTGGTGAAAGCAAGAAAATTTCTTAAATTGACGTCGAATTAAAGTCAAAGAAAGAGTAACGGCGAGTGATCAACTGAGCAATCTTATACAGAGTTTACTGCATCCAAAAGCACCGATGTCTCGAAAGTTGTATGGCAGAATTGCACGGTCATCTGTACGTTGTTTAGTGACCTCGAGCCAAACAGGACATTATTTGTTGCTCATGATACAGAGCAATTTATCTCACTCTGGTCATCGTTCCGAGCGGAATGCTGTAGAGTTGGCTAGCTATTTTTCAAAGACCGTAGATTGCAAATGCGATGTTTGATTGATAGATATGACTGTTTTGGCCGCATCGTCCCTATGCAGAAACTTGTTTGACGTTCATAGCGGTACACAGTACGAGAAGTTGGATGAAAGCACTTGCACTTAGATATTGCGAGCAGTGTTTGAGTGTACGATTTCAAATAAGCTATACACTTATATTGATGAGTGTTGTCTTGAGCACCACAAAGTCCCCTCACTGAAGATAATTTTAGAGAAGAGGATTATCTGCGGATTTACTTTAAAATGTTCATGACACTATAAAGTAAATAGTGCCCCTATTTGAAAGGCTTCGTCGCTTTACAGATGAGGTTTGGCCTAATCAACTACTCGCACAAGTGTAGTACAATATACAATATGGCCCTCGTTAGCTTTCTTGAATCGGATGTCAAATGATGCTGGAGTGTACTGTAATATGCAGCCTTTAATACTGTAGAAGCAAGTCTAATGCGTACATTGGTCCCGGTTCTTCCTAACCCAGTAGACCACTTTATATCGCCGGCCACGCTGTAAATTTTACTACATGCCGACCTCCTTTCTACGCAGATACTTTTGGATATGAATGCGTCAACAACTTAAGAATTACCAAAAAAAGCTGCAAGGAGTTATTTGTGGACGAAATTGAGCTAAGTGCAATATAACATGATCTAGCCAAGGTCAGGCACCTGCTTGGCTCTAAGGTATTTGTGATTGATACAAATCATGCGTAGTTGCGCACATCAACTTGTCACAAGAGCTTTCGCAGAAAGAGAGAAAGAGAAGAAAAAAGAAAAGAAGAGAAGAGAAAAGGAAAGAAGAGAAAAGAAGATAAGTTTTAATTAGCAAAGTATACCCTCGAGGTAAATTATATTGGCCAGATTAGCTTGAACTTCTGGCAACCATGCGCTTTCTTGCCGCCCCAACTATCGATGACCACATGCCACGACATTGACAAGGCAAAATTATGTGTAGAGACGAAACGTGCTTTTTTCAATGGGATACACTTTGCCATTACATGAAGACTCATCAATGTATCTTCGAATACACTGTGGGAATCTTTTAAAAGGAAATTTTAGCATGATATCCCCGAATGCATATATATGAAGTCACAAATAATTTATGAAATACAGAATGCTGATTCCTACTTTGGGTTCTGTACTTCTGACAAGACCGACGTGTCTCTGTCTTCTGAAGTTGGTGGCCGAAGCCAGTCACTTCTAGCCCAAAAAATCCACGAAAGTCAAACTTTTCAAACATCAAGCCCGTACACACACGATCTTGTAAGAGCTCTGATGTTCAAACTCAGTTCACTTTTGAATTTATAAATATGGAACCAGGGTTTTACTAGTGAAACCTCTAGAAACCTTTGGGCTTTTTGCATGTAGCCAGAAATCATTAACTCAACTCACTTCAGTTGTAAATTTTCCCTTAAGTCCTTATATCGATTTTTCTCCCTCCAAGTCGGAACTGTCTTTCTCCTCCACGCCAGGAATCGCTTCCTCGTCGCACAAACGTGTGTGTTGATTGGGAGACTGTTTGTGAAAAGTGCCCCTTTATAGCATTTTCTCGGCGATCATATACCGCTAAACCGAAGCATATGGTGGCACGTTTGCACCGCTATTTATTAGTCCGATCTTTTTTGTAGAACAGTTCTGTTTAGCCGGACAATCAAAATGTAGCTTTATCCCATAACGATGACCATTTAGGATGAGACACATAACACCGATCTGGATAGCCACTGTGAAAAGCAAAAATACGTTTGCTCGTATGTACTGAAAGAAAATCATGTTCATGTTTATGTGGGTAAGCTCTGATGTGCGCACACGCAAAACATGTCGCAGGGTAAAACCCTCGCTGCATTTACCGAAGTATTTGGCCAGTCTGACGATTCCAACTGAAGTTGACAGTCCATAAGTGCTCATTCAGATGATGCGGATAGTTCTGTCATATAAAAAGATCTTCTTTCGCTGCTGCCAGCGACACCTTCAACAAAGTGATACAGCAAAGCTAATTATCGACAGTCTTTCGCCAACATACCTTTCCGGTGGCCATTGTTGCAGATTATAATATGCGCTTTGAGGAATGCTTTGACTAGTTTGTTTAATGTTTCAAGCGCCAGGTTGATCATGTACACTACTGAGACTTCACATACGGATTGCAGCGGGTGGCCGTGGTTCTTTGCTTAGAAGAAGCTGAGGTAAGGTCACCGACCTTTCGTTCTATACCACAACCAGTACGAGTGTAGCGGTTTGTAATCCGCTACCTCCAAGAATTCATAAAAACTTTAACCAAGGCGAATTTCCTTTCTGTTTAAAATTGCAACTATATTTATTTGTTTGATGTGCGGCAGAACCGCCTATTTTTAAAACCTAAGGCTTCCTGATTAAATAGTAAAAATTAATTTATATGCATAACTACTGGTAGTCCCGCCACGTAGTGGCTTTTTGTTACGGTGTAGCCACATCATTGTGTGAGTACACTAACTTATGTAATCCACACCTTTGTACGGTCACAACAGATGTTGTGACCCACCCTTGCATGGAAGGGTGGGTCACAGCTTGTGTCAGCGCCTTGGGCAATTCTGCCGGTGACGACAGAGTGGTGACAGACTATAACCATGTACTTTAATTGTGGTCCTCAATAAATTTAATTAAAAATACCAGCATTATGTCTTATTTTAATATCTGAATATGTGTACTCATTTTGCTGTGAGACCATTGCCGATACGAATATAGCCAAGATGTTCTTCGATAAAAAATAGTTGCCGGTACGATGTGCCAATATTCCATGTATCATACGGATTTCCGCGCTTTGCAGCAATTCTTTACGCGAACATTGTTTCGGTGTTTGGCACCATTTTGGCCATGTCCGCAGCAAATCATCTGCAAACCGATAGTGAATTGGATGGTAAAGAAAGTCATAAAAGGCACTTGCGCAGAGCTAATGGTGCTGGAGTGTCATGCTTTCATGCATCGATTTTGCGCAAAACATCGATTATAAATTTGAAGAGGATCCGAGTAAATATTCGATTAGAATTTAACATATGTCACAGGTCTACAAACTTTATATGATCATTCGTTTGAGTATTCCCCGTGCCTGCCGGACAAATCCAAGAAGTAAGTTCATGAAGGGGCGTCCGGTACTGATCCTTGCTGATATCAGTCCGGCTAAAATTCATCCGCATTATTTTGAAAAAGATACACGCCTTTTTAAAGTGCGCGACGCTATGGCTAAATGTGTAGACTTGAAAAATCCTACATCCTAATTCTGGAAGCAGACGCAGCACACATACATTTACTATAGAAAATTTATTCAGCAATCTCAATCTATCTATATTTAGTTTCTGCAATCTATATTAGCTGCGTTCTCATTAAAGTAAATTATTTCCTGTCGCAGTTTTGAAGTAATTGAAGAAATTTAAATAGACTCTCAATTTCCATATGCAAACGCATTAAAGCTTTGCTGAAAGCCCGATGGATGACAGAATATTGTGTTAGAGAGCGTATCAATCACCAGTGATCCATCATCAGTGAATTCCCACCAGAACACAACTTTTTCATAGTTGAACGGTATCGCACATCTAGTAAAACCTTAGCGAGGCAAAAAATTTATTGTGGCTTAAGTCATAGAAGCCTTGTACATCTTACGTAAGCGGTTTGGCTTTGCCAACTACTTGCACAAGTATAGCGCAAATTATGCTGAAATGGCACGGCCATTGTCAAATCTCCTCAAGATGAATATGGAAACACCGAGAATGGGAGGCTTTTGACTGGGTCAAAGAAACCCTCCTTCATGCACCAATACCTATGTTGCCAGGCTCCGATCGTCCGTTTAGTGTCGTCTGTGACGCTTCGGACTTCGCCATCGGCTGTATGCACATGTCAAGTTCAGGATGCAGCTGCTTGGCTCGAAACCGTTTGCGATCTACACAGATCATGTGTCGTTGCGCACTGCACTGCGACTGAGTCGCCTCACCTCGCACAGAGGATGGTCAGGTGGCTCTCAATCTACGCAGAATATAACCTCGAGGTGAAGTATACGCCAGGAAAGCAGAATGCTTTGGCGAATGCGTTGCCACGTAGGCCGGATTATGAGCCTGCTCATGCCTCGACGGTGATGTCGTCAGTGACGGATTTGATCCGCGCCGCTTCCGCGGGTGATGGTATTTGTTTAGCGCTGCCATAGGCTCTCGGGAGCAAGGAGTTTGGAAACTCAAACAAGAAGTTGTCGGGGCGATTGCGCGCACTGCTACACCGATATTCGTGGAATAACGGGTTGGTACCGATTGAACAGATACGCCACGAACTGTGGTTCCTTACGAGGAGGATTTGAAATACCGTATCCTCTATGAGGCCCACGATACCCCACTCTGTGGTCACCTGGGTTGGAGGAGACGTATAGCTCTGTGCATTGCCACTAGTGGAAGCCTAAGCTGTACAAATGGACAAGGACATATGTGCGCACGAGTGAGACGTGCTAAAGGGTGAAACCTTCTCCGAAGGCGGCAACGCCGCTGGACAGTTTACCGGTACTCACCGAGTGTTAAAAGTCCATGGTATGGCTTTGTGTTTGGCCAACCGAAGGAATCGGCGGGCAACACGGGTGTGGTGATCGTTGTGGACCATTTGAACAAGATGGCTCATCTTGCGGCAGTGCCGGACACCATCGACGGGGTGGCTACAGCGACGCTGTTTGTAGATCAAATCTTTCGACACATGGACTGCCGGATTCAATTGTCTCTGACTGAGAACCACGCTTTACTGGGTAGTTTTGGCTTACAATCTCCAGGGTGCTGGGCACCAAGTTGACTATGTCAACAGCGGACCATTCGCAAGCCGATGGTCAAACTGTGCGTGAATCGCGTCGTTGCAGACGATCTTCGCAGCGTCTACGCTGAGACGACGAAGCACTGGAGCGCCATACTGGCTCGTATAGTTTGCTTGTAACAATGCAGTTCATTTATCTACGGGCTACATGCCGTTCTTCGTGGATGGGCGGTGCAGGAGGAATAGTCGATCGGCTAGCTGATGTCGGCCCCACACTGTCCGTAAAAAAGTCGATGACTTACTGTCTTCAAGATTGAGTGTTCTACGACATGTTCGCAAAGCGATGGCTGAAAGCCAAGACATGCAGAAAGATTATGCTAACGAGAGAAGCAGAAGAAACTTTGAGGTTGAAGATTTGTTTATCTGATGCTAAAAGACTTCCTACCCATGCAGTCTCCGCTGAATTTAAGACGAAGCTTCATCCGCAATCTATTAGACCTTATAAGGTTATGGCTAAGCGAGGCCTTGAGTATACGCTAAAACTACCGAGAAGGATGCGCACCCACCCGTACTTTGTGCGGGTTTGCTTAACCCGTACCAGGACGGGCGCAAGTAAGCGCGAAAACGTTGGCGCCGGGGCGGCGCCTACAGGCGCTCGTCTACCCAGAAGCTGAACCAGCAACTGGTTTTGAGTTCGGAGTGCAACGTATTCCATTTCAACGGCGCCAGGCACTCCATCGCTGCACGATATGACGTATCCGTCTGCTGGACGGCTTGGAGAGCGCGGTTGTTCTCAACGTGAGGCCGTCGGTGCACAAACTGCTCAAGCTCTCGAGGTTCTTCGCAAAGTGGTATGCGACCTCGGCAAGATGCTCGGCAAAGTGCTGATGACAACGGACTTATTCCTTCAGAGCTCGAAAGGCACCACGAGTCACCGGACGGCAATCGACATAGTCGTCATCGCCTGCCACCGACTCTTCTTGATGAGAATAATGGCGTCCACTCCCACGTGGAATGCCTTGTGGGTTGACATCGTCGACCAGATTTAATCCGACATCTTGTGAAGTGGCGGGGATACACAAACCTTAAATCCTTGTAGGGGGTTTGAGGTGCCACTTCGGCAGGACTGCCCTGACCGTCATCATCAGAAGGATCATGACGCTTCGCGTCATCGTGCACCCCGCGCTTCTCGGCAAAAGCCCGGGAGCCGGAGGGCCATGAGCTGAGATCATACTATGGCTCTGAGCTGCAGTGGTCGTAGACTCATCCGTGTGAGAATCGACTGAGCTTGCGGGAGCGTATTGGATTGTTCTATATGTCGCAGGGCGACAATACACAGGAAGTCGGCGTTGCGCCTTGTGTTTGGCAAACTCAAATCAAAGATAACGTTCTACGCGCACGTTCACTTCCTTGTGGCTTAGCGGTAGGGTTCACAGCGATGAAAGTCCCCGGGGCCGCTGCATCCATCGCTCAAAGAGCTCCTCATCATCTGCAGCGGTTTCACCACCACAGGGATGGTCCGCATTGCGAGAACTAGAGCTCTTTCTTTTTGAGCATAAATACAAGCTCGATACCGATCTATTGGGATCTCCTGGGGTACCAGAAAGCGAGCTCGCTGAGCTTTTCACGGATTTGCCTCAGTTTGTGCATTGGTCGGAGGTCCGACAACGTAGATGCCTGACGATCGAGCGATCGCGTCTTTCGCTTCAGTAGCGGGATCCGCCGAGCGGAAACCGTATTCTACACGAGGTTCTAAGACCGAACGTGGATACGAGCGCAGGTGAGCCGCCTTGTGGGCAGCCTTCGATTGCTGCTCCTGTGCCTCGTCGAGGTGATTGGTAATAATACTAGCCCCCCCGGAAGCCAAGAGGTCAGAGAACGGACATGGTGTCCGCAAGGTTCGAACTGCGCTCAGGTCTCGCCATTGGCGCACCTCCTCATCCTCGTCTTCTCATTTTTGAAAAGGAGTATCCGACTCGTAGTCGACTTCCTCCAACTCCTCGACGACGATATCCGTCGCCCGGAGCGGGCGCAGTGTGTTGCACTCGGTTGTCGAGGGCTTGGGGTGTGCTTTCCGTAAAGCCACGATCGGATTGGCACCCTTTGCAAAAATAGAATAATGGCTTTGCTCGCGCTCGCCCTAGGAACCAACTAGATTGGGTGTTTTGCGTGTCATAGACACAGGGCTCACAGAGCGGATAATGTCTAGAACGTAACGGAGCCTCAAACACGCGAGCCTCGTATGAGGCGACAGTCAAATGTGAATTGTGGATAATCACGATTATAAAGGAAGAGAGTTTAATGGGGTTACACGCACCATCGTATAAAAGGGCGGGTCGCAGAAGATGGTGCGACCGTACAAAGGTGTGGATTACACAGTTTGTGCAATGACACAGTGGTGTGGCTACACCGTAACAAAAGGCCACCACATAGCAGGATTGCCAGTAGTGATGCATATTACTATATTAACTAGGTTTGCTATATTAATTAGGTTTGCTATATTAATCAGGTTTGCTGTATTAATTAGGTATTACTATATAAAATAGGAAACCTTCGGTTTCTTATATTAGCGGCTCTGCCGTAATTAAAACAATGAAATATAGGACAGAAGTGTTCGTTTGCCTCGGTGAAGGCTTTAGTACTTAAAAGTAGCGGACTGCGATCGGCTACACTTGTACTGGTTCTCTGAAAGAACGTAAGGTCAGTAACCTTAGCTTAGCTTCCACTAAGGAAAGAGCTACGGCAGACCCGCCACATAAGGCTATATAGTTACTGTTTTTTTATTATGGAGCATCGGCTCGATGCCGCCTCTGTCTTCCGAGATCTTCTTGAAACGCCTGGCAATATCAATGCTGTCAGCTTCGGACAGTTTAATATTTTGTACAAACGCTATGCCCGCGCCAAAACCGCTTCTGTTTCTTAAAAGGTGGCGTGCATGATTTGCAAAACCTCTAGTAGGATATATAGTCCACATTTTGGACTTTAAGGCACCCATATTGTCGCAATAGAACCGCGTCACAACTAGATGAGGTCATAAATCAAATAAAGGTCCGGGACAAGACAACTTTTGAAAAAATTAAAGTTTTCAAGCTTTATTTGAGCGCTCAAAGACTTTTACCCGTACCCTGCCACAAGACGCACGTACAGTGTTTGGAGTCTTAATACCTCCGCGTGCAGGAAAACGTTTGAGACAGTATCAAAATCTTACGAAAGTGTTCATTTAGAAGGCCCCTGACATTGAAGTTAACAACCAGCAAACCTGGACCTCTATTCGAGCGATTTGATTTTTGTAGGGCTGGATTCGATTTACCACGACTTCCATGATGCACAATAACTCTTGTTTTCTCTGCAGTAGACCGCCATGCGCCTAAAAGAACTTTATATCATCTTGCATAATATTTACCGGTTGACCCTGTAGTACTTCGAACAGCTTTGGTATGTAAAGAAGGCAAGTGTCACATCAGCTAGGAGTAAACTCGGATCCTTCTCAACCGTGGTGAGTTTCACAGCTCATAGCGTTGTCATAAAGCCTCCATTGCCCGCACTTCGACTGTTATTTGTGGCACGAAAATTGATCTTCTATATTATGCAGCGCCGTTTGCTACTTGAAAGAGGTGAAGAGGATATGGATGGTCTAAAATTAAGCCGCGCACTGTGCGGAAAACCCAAATTATGACATTGTCTGTATTTGTCAAGAAAGGCCGTATGCCACCATTTTGGATATAACAGTTACTAGCTCTTGATCATATACCGCCGATCTTACATTTTTGACCGTTAGACAAGAGTTCTGATCGCGGACGGAACGCCAGTGCGAATTCCTGCGCCATCTGTTGCGTCAGCACTGCTCATATTTTAAACGTCGTATTAACAGATTACATAAATTGTGCCCTCTTGCGCGCGACCTCCTAGCTCGGAGATCTCCAACGGAACGGGTTTCTGTTCTGTCTGAAGCATGGTTGAACTCATGAACGTCATATCCGCTATTATTTGAGGAAGGAGGATTTTACGCCCCGGTCCAATTGAGTTGGACGCTAAGCATAAGAGAACCCACGATAGGTTTTGGTCATTTCACAAACGCCTGATTCGAGCTTATTGAAGGAATAACGACTTTCTCTTCTCTTCTCTTCTCTTCTCTTCTCTTCTCTTCTCTTCTCTTCTCTTCTCT
>NW_020188562.1:1128142-1128560 GCF_900000015.1 Plasmopara halstedii
GCGTCTGGACGAAATAGATGGAGGGAGAGCCGCGTGGACGTTCGTTATCTACCACCGAAACTGCATTTTTATAGCGCGTTGAATTATAATCGTCAGTGTGGGCATGGTATGAATAAAACCGCCTACATCTGGAAGATGACCCTGGACAGCTCTTCACGGTGGCAAAAAGAAGAAAACGGGACACAACTATAACATAGTTTGGAGTTCTTATTGAGATGTCAACGGCGATTTTGCTGAGGGATCGGAAGTATGACCGAGCTGGTGTTAGAAGTTTATCAAAATATCTTTATAAATGGTGGCTCTTCTAAAGTCCAGATTTCACATTCTGTAAACTGAAAAAGAAACTGGATATACAGAAATTAACACATGGAACAAACCTTAAAGAAAGGCATTAATTAACGTGGAATTATGAACGAGA
>NW_020188562.1:1128570-1129078 GCF_900000015.1 Plasmopara halstedii
ACCGTTTGTGATCTACACAGATCATGCGTCATTACGCACTGCAACTTAGTCGCCCCACCTTTCGCAGAGGATGGCTAAATGACTATCCTTCTTTGCGGAGTACAACTTCGAGGTGAAGTATAAGCCGATGTCACGCAGACTAGACTCTGAGCTTGCTCATGTTACAACTGTAACGTCGTCCGTGACAGATTTGATCCACACCGCGTATGCGGGTGATAGGATGTGTGTAGCACTGCTACGGGCTCTCTGGAGCAAGGATTTTGGAAACTTGGACAAACATTTGTCACCAAGACTGCGTGTACGATCGCACCGATATTCGCTGAATAACGGCTTGCTATATTATAGCACCGATTCAACGGATACACCACGAATTGTGGTTCCTCATGATGAGGATTTGAAATACCGCATCCTCTATGAGGCTCATGACTCGGCACTCAGTGGTCATTTCGATCATGAGAAAACGTACAACTCTGTGAGTCACCACTATTGGTGGCCCAAGTTGTACAAA
>NW_020188562.1:1129088-1131029 GCF_900000015.1 Plasmopara halstedii
TGGTCATCGGTCTGCGAATGGTCCGCTGTTGGCATAGTCAACTTGGTGTCAGCACCCTGAAGATAGTACACCAAAGCTTCTTGGTGAAGCGCGGGTCTCTACCAGAGACAAATGACTCCGTAGGTCCAAGTAGTCGAAAGACACTATCGACGAACAGCGTCGCTGTAAACCGTCGATGGTGTCCGGCACCGCCGCAAGGTGAGCCATCTTGCCCAAACGGTCCACAGAGACCACCACACCCGTGTTGTACGTCGAGTCCGTCGGCAAGCCAATCACAAAGTACATACTAATGGACTGCCAACACCGGTAAACTGGCCATTGGTGACGCCGCATTTGGAGAGGGTTTCACAATTTGATAAGTCTCAAACGTGCGCACATATGTGCTCGTCCATTTGTACGGCTTGGGCCACCAATTGTGGCAACTCACTGAGCTGTACGTCGTTATACGACCGAGATGACCACTGTGTGGGGTGTCGTGGGCCTCTTATAGGGTTAAGGTATTTTACATCCCCATCGTGAGGAACCGCAATTCGTGGCGTATCCGCTGAACTGGTGCTATGATACAGCAAACCGCTACTCAAAGAATTTCGGTGTACCGTGCGCAAGAAAACACCGACTTCTTGTCCGAGTTTTGAAACTCCTTGCTCCCGAGTGCCTGTAGCAGCGCTACACACATACCATCACCCGCAAATGCGGCGCGGATCATATCCGTCACTGACGACGTCACCGTCGTGACATGAGCAAGCTCATAGTCCGGTCTGCGTGACAACGCATCAGCCAGAGCATTCTGCTTCTCTAGTTTACACTTTACCTTGATGTTATTTTCTACAAAGAATGAAAGTCACCTGGCCATCCTCTGCAAGAGGTGAGGCGACTGAGTCGCAGTGCGTACTGACGCATGATCTGTGTAGTGTGTAGATCACAAACGACTTTGAGCTAAGCAGGCGCACCCTGAACTTGACAAGTGCATTCTTCATCGTAAGTAATTCCATGTCGTGGACTAGGTAGCTATTCTCCGCAGCCTAAAGCTGGCAATTTCGAACACGATCATCCGATCTCTCCTCACAGTTTCTGCTTGCAGCAGTGCACACCCGGCGGCAAAGTCTGAAGCGTCACAGACGACAATTAAAGGACGATCGGGTCTGGCAACGCTGTTCTTGATAAGGAAGGCTGTGCTTAATACTGTCAAAAGCCTCCCGATGATCCATGTTCTGACATCATTCTTTATCTTTTTAAAGGAAATTAGACAATAGCTATTTCCGCATGATTTTCGCAATACCTGTGCAAGTTGTTGGCGAGGCCAAGCCACTTGCGCAAATACTGTTATTTCTTTGGAACCGGCCAGTCCGCAATGACCTTAACATTAGCGGGATCCGCTCGAATGTCACGCTTCCCAATAAAGCACCCGTATAGAGAATTCCTTCCGAGCCGAAGATGTACTTATTGACAATAGCATACAGCACATTCGAGCGCATGCACTCGAGCACCGGACGATGTGGAAAAACACATCGTCCTCCCGTGCCTCGCACACTTGGACGAAGATGTCGTCGAAGTATGTCTGCACATACTCCCGATGGGGTCGTAATAATTGTGTCACAAGACGATAAAATTTTGCTGGTGCATTTGACAGCACTTCGGGCACACCCAGAGCACCCCGCTCGGAGTAATCACCGCTATCAACGGAATATCACTCGCTCTCATAAGCAATCGGTAATAACCATAGACCAAGTCGAGTGCTCTGTACTTTGTACGCCAACCATATTGTTCAGGTGAACATCCTTTCCAGGACTTGGTGGCTGTGTCGGAATGGTAAAAGCGTTTAGCATATTATTTTAGCAAATGATACGCCGCTTGCCTTCTGGACACAAAACGTGGATGTCGAATGAGGTGTTTAATCTGGGTCGTGGCACACCGGCGCTGCTCACTGACTTTATTGCTACC
>NW_020188562.1:1131039-1133030 GCF_900000015.1 Plasmopara halstedii
TCAAAGAAGGATAATGCACTTGTCATTCTCCGTGCGCTATGTGGTGACGACGTCAGTTTGCACAACAACGCACAATATGTATATATCAGAAACCGATTAGGTGCATTCCAAACCTGACGAGGACAAACTGCATCGAGAGTTGATCTTTTTTAGACTGGTTATATTTCCGATCATCTTTTAGTAGGGAAGATTCAGGTTCGATCACGCTTTTATGACCATTGGCATCTGCGTAAAGCAAAGCACAATCTTTTGCAAAGAATGAAGCGTCATAGACGACGTGGATCAGAATTCATGGCTTTGAAAGCCACTCCTTCTGCTGCACCTTAACATCTCATATTAAGAGAGATTGGCGAGTTGTGGTGCATTGTCAGCACAGTTTGCACTTTTCTTGTCCAAGCAGTCGGCCATGACAAACAATGTTTAAAAAATCTGTCTTGGAAAGGGGCACTGAAAAATTCACAATGACCCAAATTTTCGCGAGATCTGTCCACACGTATGTTTTCCAATGAAGCAAAAGCAGGATAAATTCCCACTGCTGTAAACACACTTGTCTCTAGACTCATACTTGTCTATACTGCTGTATAGCTAATATCAGCGCAAGTACTCCAGCACTGCTCGCAAGCAATCAATGTGGTTTTCAATATCCAATTTCCTGTGATCTACGTAAGTTTGGAGAATATTTTTGTCGAAAAAGTTCGGATATAGCCATAATGTAGCCTGAATAGCTATGTCATCGGCAATTGAACATCGCTGGCGTTTTGGAGAGCCGTGATATAATCTGCCACTTCTAGAGTATAGCACATGATGTTTTATCATGATGAGAGGGATATTGCTGTCTCGTATCAGCGAGTAGGCCAGTGCTCCGATACGGCGAGTCTTGGGATGAGAAGATCAGTGTCAACATGTTTTGACAATCTATTTCTCCCAGAATATCGACACAGTGTAATCTGACCGAGTTGCCGTTGAATACGCCTCGTCGTTGAGACATCAGCGTTGAAATATGCGGCAGTTTGTAGTCTAAGCGACGTTATAGTTTCTCCATCGCCGCTTTAATCCGATCCGACTGATACTTCACCTCGGTGGTATGCTCGGCAGAGAGGCTACAATCTTGCCAAATGCTGTGAGAAATATGGCGACGATATTGATGTGCGAATTAAAGCATGATTTGTAACTACACCAACCAGCTAACAACCACGCAGCTAAAATTCATGTGATGAAAGCATAATTAAATACGTGTAGCCCCATTACACTGAAAATATTATTTCGTCACTTTGCTGGCGGGTATCCATGAACTGTCGATTTTATTCCCATCTTCATTCTTTGTAAGTGCGGCAAAGCCTGTGCTAAGAAATGATTATTTATAGCCAACATAAATTTGCTGATTCGGAATCGGAAGCTAGAATCGGAACATCTCTCTTCCGCAGCCTAAGAGGCCACATCTTTTGATACACCTCGCTGGACAGCCATGCTATACCGCCTGTCTTGCTCAATACTAGTTCAAATCGTCGGCCAGGCTGAGACACACCGCAAATACATCTGGGATAGTAACACTGGCCTGACATTGATTTTGCAAAATCTCATCGAGACCACGCCTTCCACCGAGGCCCCCTAGAAATGGAACCTTGGCAGCGATAACGACACAGTCGTCAACATGCACAAACAATTCATTAAAGCAAATTTACCTAATCACTGTTCATAAGTTGACATATGTGCAGGACATCGTGATCGGGTGCAAATTGTTCAGCTTCATCGACCTAGTAGACGTTTAACACTGCTGACGTTCCAAACACATACGTTGAAGCGGTCATAAGTGATAAAACAGTGGCATGGCGAGCAGCAATGAAGACTGAATTATTATCACGAACAGAACGACACATGGACTATTGTATCGCGCGGAGCTGCTCGTCCAATTAGATGTCTATGGGTTCTCGCCCAGTGCTCTAATGATTACCGTTCACCACTTGATTAATGTATTGCATCTGACTCTCCGT